>NC_060121.1:54704333-54829333 GCF_021461395.2 Schistocerca americana | reverse complement strand
GTGTGCCTTTCCGGCAGTGTGCCTTTCCGGCAGTGTGCCTTTCCGGCAGTGTGCCTTTCCGGCAGTGTGCCTTTCCGGCAGTGTGCCTTTCCGGCAGTGTGCCTTTCCGGCAGTGTGCCTTTCCGGCAGTGTGCCTTTCCGGCAGTGTGCCTTTCCGGCAGTGTGCCTTTCCGGCAGTGTGCCTTTCCGGCAGTGTGCCTTTCCGGCAGTGTGCCTTTCCGGCAGTGTGCCTTTCCGGCAGTGTGCCTTTCCGGCAGTGTGCCTTTCCGGCAGTGTGCCTTTCCGGCAGTGTGCCTTTCCGGCAGTGTGCCTTTCCGGCAGTGTGCCTTTCCGGCAGTGTGCCTTTCCGGCAGTGTGCCTTTCCGGCAGTGTGCCTTTCCGGCAGTGTGCCTTTCCGGCAGTGTGCCTTTCCGGCAGTGTGCCTTTCCGGCAGTGTGCCTTTCCGGCAGTGTGCCTTTCCGGCAGTGTGCCTTTCCGGCAGTGTGCCTTTCCGGCAGTGTGCCTTTCCGGCAGTGTGCCTTTCCGGCAGTGTGCCTTTCCGGCAGTGTGCCTTTCCGGCAGTGTGCCTTTCCGGCAGTGTGCCTTTCCGGCAGTGTGCCTTTCCGGCAGTGTGCCTTTCCGGCAGTGTGCCTTTCCGGCAGTGTGCCTTTCCGGCAGTGTGCCTTTCCGGCAGTGTGCCTTTCCGGCAGTGTGCCTTTCCGGCAGTGTGCCTTTCCGGCAGTGTGCCTTTCCGGCAGTGTGCCTTTCCGGCAGTGTGCCTTTCCGGCAGTGTGCCTTTCCGGCAGTGTGCCTTTCCGGCAGTGTGCCTTTCCGGCAGTGTGCCTTTCCGGCAGTGTGCCTTTCCGGCAGTGTGCCTTTCCGGCAGTGTGCCTTTCCGGCAGTGTGCCTTTCCGGCAGTGTGCCTTTCCGGCAGTGTGCCTTTCCGGCAGTGTGCCTTTCCGGCAGTGTGCCTTTCCGGCAGTGTGCCTTTCCGGCAGTGTGCCTTTCCGGCAGTGTGCCTTTCCGGCAGTGTGCCTTTCCGGCAGTGTGCCTTTCCGGCAGTGTGCCTTTCCGGCAGTGTGCCTTTCCGGCAGTGTGCCTTTCCGGCAGTGTGCCTTTCCGGCAGTGTGCCTTTCCGGCAGTGTGCCTTTCCGGCAGTGTGCCTTTCCGGCAGTGTGCCTTTCCGGCAGTGTGCCTTTCCGGCAGTGTGCCTTTCCGGCAGTGTGCCTTTCCGGCAGTGTGCCTTTCCGGCAGTGTGCCTTTCCGGCAGTGTGCCTTTCCGGCAGTGTGCCTTTCCGGCAGTGTGCCTTTCCGGCAGTGTGCCTTTCCGGCAGTGTGCCTTTCCGGCAGTGTGCCTTTCCGGCAGTGTGCCTTTCCGGCAGTGTGCCTTTCCGGCAGTGTGCCTTTCCGGCAGTGTGCCTTTCCGGCAGTGTGCCTTTCCGGCAGTGTGCCTTTCCGGCAGTGTGCCTTTCCGGCAGTGTGCCTTTCCGGCAGTGTGCCTTTCCGGCAGTGTGCCTTTCCGGCAGTGTGCCTTTCCGGCAGTGTGCCTTTCCGGCAGTGTGCCTTTCCGGCAGTGTGCCTTTCCGGCAGTGTGCCTTTCCGGCAGTGTGCCTTTCCGGCAGTGTGCCTTTCCGGCAGTGTGCCTTTCCGGCAGTGTGCCTTTCCGGCAGTGTGCCTTTCCGGCAGTGTGCCTTTCCGGCAGTGTGCCTTTCCGGCAGTGTGCCTTTCCGGCAGTGTGCCTTTCCGGCAGTGTGCCTTTCCGGCAGTGTGCCTTTCCGGCAGTGTGCCTTTCCGGCAGTGTGCCTTTCCGGCAGTGTGCCTTTCCGGCAGTGTGCCTTTCCGGCAGTGTGCCTTTCCGGCAGTGTGCCTTTCCGGCAGTGTGCCTTTCCGGCAGTGTGCCTTTCCGGCAGTGTGCCTTTCCGGCAGTGTGCCTTTCCGGCAGTGTGCCTTTCCGGCAGTGTGCCTTTCCGGCAGTGTGCCTTTCCGGCAGTGTGCCTTTCCGGCAGTGTGCCTTTCCGGCAGTGTGCCTTTCCGGCAGTGTGCCTTTCCGGCAGTGTGCCTTTCCGGCAGTGTGCCTTTCCGGCAGTGTGCCTTTCCGGCAGTGTGCCTTTCCGGCAGTGTGCCTTTCCGGCAGTGTGCCTTTCCGGCAGTGTGCCTTTCCGGCAGTGTGCCTTTCCGGCAGTGTGCCTTTCCGGCAGTGTGCCTTTCCGGCAGTGTGCCTTTCCGGCAGTGTGCCTTTCCGGCAGTGTGCCTTTCCGGCAGTGTGCCTTTCCGGCAGTGTGCCTTTCCGGCAGTGTGCCTTTCCGGCAGTGTGCCTTTCCGGCAGTGTGCCTTTCCGGCAGTGTGCCTTTCCGGCAGTGTGCCTTTCCGGCAGTGTGCCTTTCCGGCAGTGTGCCTTTCCGGCAGTGTGCCTTTCCGGCAGTGTGCCTTTCCGGCAGTGTGCCTTTCCGGCAGTGTGCCTTTCCGGCAGTGTGCCTTTCCGGCAGTGTGCCTTTCCGGCAGTGTGCCTTTCCGGCAGTGTGCCTTTCCGGCAGTGTGCCTTTCCGGCAGTGTGCCTTTCCGGCAGTGTGCCTTTCCGGCAGTGTGCCTTTCCGGCAGTGTGCCTTTCCGGCAGTGTGCCTTTCCGGCAGTGTGCCTTTCCGGCAGTGTGCCTTTCCGGCAGTGTGCCTTTCCGGCAGTGTGCCTTTCCGGCAGTGTGCCTTTCCGGCAGTGTGCCTTTCCGGCAGTGTGCCTTTCCGGCAGTGTGCCTTTCCGGCAGTGTGCCTTTCCGGCAGTGTGCCTTTCCGGCAGTGTGCCTTTCCGGCAGTGTGCCTTTCCGGCAGTGTGCCTTTCCGGCAGTGTGCCTTTCCGGCAGTGTGCCTTTCCGGCAGTGTGCCTTTCCGGCAGTGTGCCTTTCCGGCAGTGTGCCTTTCCGGCAGTGTGCCTTTCCGGCAGTGTGCCTTTCCGGCAGTGTGCCTTTCCGGCAGTGTGCCTTTCCGGCAGTGTGCCTTTCCGGCAGTGTGCCTTTCCGGCAGTGTGCCTTTCCGGCAGTGTGCCTTTCCGGCAGTGTGCCTTTCCGGCAGTGTGCCTTTCCGGCAGTGTGCCTTTCCGGCAGTGTGCCTTTCCGGCAGTGTGCCTTTCCGGCAGTGTGCCTTTCCGGCAGTGTGCCTTTCCGGCAGTGTGCCTTTCCGGCAGTGTGCCTTTCCGGCAGTGTGCCTTTCCGGCAGTGTGCCTTTCCGGCAGTGTGCCTTTCCGGCAGTGTGCCTTTCCGGCAGTGTGCCTTTCCGGCAGTGTGCCTTTCCGGCAGTGTGCCTTTCCGGCAGTGTGCCTTTCCGGCAGTGTGCCTTTCCGGCAGTGTGCCTTTCCGGCAGTGTGCCTTTCCGGCAGTGTGCCTTTCCGGCAGTGTGCCTTTCCGGCAGTGTGCCTTTCCGGCAGTGTGCCTTTCCGGCAGTGTGCCTTTCCGGCAGTGTGCCTTTCCGGCAGTGTGCCTTTCCGGCAGTGTGCCTTTCCGGCAGTGTGCCTTTCCGGCAGTGTGCCTTTCCGGCAGTGTGCCTTTCCGGCAGTGTGCCTTTCCGGCAGTGTGCCTTTCCGGCAGTGTGCCTTTCCGGCAGTGTGCCTTTCCGGCAGTGTGCCTTTCCGGCAGTGTAGTTTGACAACCTCTTGTATTGTACTGTGCGCATATATATATATATATATATAAAGTTTACGTATTTGTTGTGCAACTGAGAGTAACTGATTACGGCTCCATCCACAATCGTAACCTTATCCTGCTCCATTCTGAGAAACGAGCTCTCAAAATCCGCTGAGTTTCGATTGCGCCAAAAGTCGCACAAATCTGAAGGCTGTAAATTCAACTAAATACTTAAGGATTACAATTACAAATAACGCCCCTCAAACCTTCCTCTCTTGGCCTAAGCCGGCGGGTCCATGGGATCGCATTTATTTGCACTTCGCCGGCCCCTTCTTCAGCTACCAATGGCTTCTCGTCACCGATGCTTTTTCACGTTTTCCGTTCGTTATCCGTCGTACCAGCACCACTGCGGAAGCGACCCTCGCTGCTCTCAAGAAAGATTTTTCCTTGGAAGGGTTGCCGCTAACAATTGTTACCGATAACGGCCCTCAATTCCAGAGCCAGATATTCGCGACGTTTTGTTCTGCCAACGGCATCCAACATGTCCTCACTCCGCTCTTTCACCCGCAATCGAACGGCAAGGCCGAACGCCTCGTCCGAACATTTAAGGCCCAAATGTCAAAATATGCCTCCACCCACACTTTGGACGAGTCGCGGACATTGTTCCTCAGTTCCTATCGGTCGAGGCCCATCGGCTCCCGTAGTCCGGCTGAACTTCTGCATGGCCGGCAACCTCGTACCCTTTGGCACCTCCTCCGGCCCGGACCCAAACAATGGGTTCCGACTGCACAGGCTCCCTTTGTTCCGGGATCCCTTATCTAGGCGCGAGGTTTCGGCCCGAGAGCCGGATGGATTGAGGGGGTGATCGTCCAGCCGCAAGGCCGTCAGCTCTATGATGTCCGCGTTGCCGACAAAGTGGTCTGCCGGCACCGCAACCAACTCCAGCGCTGATATCAGGGTCTTCCCGGCAAACCGCTCTGCCGCCTTCTTCCGGCCGCCCGGATGTGATCTCTTCCGCCTGTGGTTGGCGTGCAGGGGTGCCAGACCCCATCTAGCAGCAACAGCAGTCATCTCGACAGCGGCTGCAGGCTCCACCGGCTCCTCCGCCGGCCCGACCGGCTGCGCCATCCGCCAGCGTTGACGATGCCCCCGTGACCTTGGTACCGCCGCCGCCGGTGTCGCAGCCTAGCCAGTGACGCCCACGCAGTCCACTTTTCGGGCAGCATCCCGCGGACGTCGATGAACCTATGCCCCTGGAACCATCGCGGCCGGCTTCCCCGCCTCTTCCACAACGCAGCTCTACCCGTCTGGCCTGCCACGCCGCGCCCTACTCTGCGGGGCCGAGTTTTCACCGCCTCCTACACGAGGCCGCCAAGACTGAGTAGGACGACGTCGCCCTCCTCTCCCCCCCCCCCCCCCCCAGGAAGGGAGGTGTGTACTGTCTGCCATCGGGTTCCCCTAAATGGCAGGCAGCACCGCATAACAGCCACGCTATGAGGGGAAACAAACCAACAGGCGAAGACATCAGGTAAACACGTCAAAGATTCCAGTCGATTAATAGGAACCTTTCCTTGCAGAGGTCACCGCGAGATAGCCAGCCACAGATTCCTACACTGGGTTTCTATTGGCTCCAGCTCACTATATAGGCCCGGCCAGTCGAAGGAAGATCAGTCTTCGTCCGCATCTAATGGCAACCGCTATAGCAGAGTCTGTGAGAAGATATCACCAGAGCCGCTGTACTGCACCGCCGATCGAAGTACCAGTCGACCGAGAGGAACCACATCTGACTAGATCGTTTGACGTCTACATCTATTATACAGCCAGCTATTGTATTGTAGAAGTTACGTTCAATAAATGTTTAAATACTACAATGTACTAGCTTTCCAGCGTGTGTCTTTGTATTTCTATGAATCAGTCAAATAATGTTAGTAGGAATGATCAAACTCTGGTTTTCCACTGGTAAATATACGAGACTTACAGTGATCTCGCATATAGAAACAATATTGCAGAGTTTACTTTGTTTATACATCGTAATCACTTGTCTTCACTCAACATGGGAGTCCACCTGGCTGAAAATGAAGTCACCCATACAATTTCAGCATAACAAACTGGATTGCGAAATTATTTAACATCGACGATGCATTTCACCGCTTTGTGGCATCACCAGATTGTGTAAAAGAACCTGTATATGTAATCCATCTGGCATAAAGCCATACAAAATGGAAAATGGACACAACAATGGCAGTAGCCCACAGATGTTTTAAAAGAATGATGGTAGGCAGTAGCAGAGCAAACCTGTTTCTGATTGGTCTAGAGAAAAGGGGTTGGGAAAGGGAGTACTCGGCGCTAAATTTGTTAGCAACATTTATCTGCAAGGTCGTCGGTACATTACGACAGGTTTGCTGTGGCGGACTGTCCTCTCCCCCAGTGACTGAGTGCTATTTGTGGCAGCCACTAGGTCTCTTGCGTGTGCACAGATACGTATTGTTTAAATAACGCAAATTTCTGCTCCACACCTGGGGAGACGGTCTGGTGTAGTGTTAGGCAGACATGCAGTGTTCTCCCATTCGTGACTCTGTGGCCGCGACCGCACAGGGAGTTCGGTACCCTGCTGGCATTATCCAGTGAACACAGGGGAGGAGATCCCCGTCATCCAGGTATGTATTAGTAGCGTTCTTTGAATTTACACCGACGTGTTGGGATCTGTTTGCTTTTATATTACAGCGGGCAGGAGACTTTTCGGCCAAAACTGATACGGCAGCAGTGTCAGCCACCAGGCTGGAGATGACCACACCCCAACGTTCTCAGCAGTTGCTCCGCATGTTCGCGGTCATATTCCAAACAGCAGTTTCCGCGGCTATCCATCCACAGTTTGCAGTCAAAGGGGTAAGCTACCGTCAGCGAACTGATGTTCGCTGAGGTGGTTTCAGTTATTGGACGGTGGTATCTCTAGGTGCGTATTTTATAGCGCTGTACAGCATCTGAAACAGTATCTTCCGTTGGAGGCATCGGTATTTTATTATGTCGTCACACAATATAGTAATGTAGTGGTGGTTTGGAAGGGGTTTGTCTATTGGAGTGTGGTATTTCTTATGTTACATACTTGGTTAGACATCTGTAGCGCTTACAGAAATTGCTATGACATAATTTCTACCAATACATTAGTTTCTAACACATACACGATGACGTCCCAAAAACACACACACACACACACACACACACACACACACACACACACACACACACACACACACACACACTAGTGATGGAGTGGTGACTTAGCAATGATAAATAAATAAGACCTACGCTTCGTTGTGATTGCCTGAGGGCATCAAGAAATTGACCAGACGTCGAAACAGTGGGGTGGATCTTGTGTGATTCGACGCAATAATTATAATTTAGGGAAGCCCGAAAAATTACGAAAATGGGCGAAAAATGCGTAAAATTGGGAAGATACCAAAAATATGGGAAATTAAGGAAAATTGCCGAAGAATTTTATAAATTAGAAATCCTTTCAGTACAGAGTACAACTGACTGGGCTCATGCAGTTCAGCTGTACCTGTTGTTGTTGTGGTCTTCAGTCCTGAGACTGGTTGGATGCAGCTCTCCATGCTAATCTATCCTGTTCAAGCTCCTTTATCTCCCAGTACCTACTGCAACCTACATCCTTCTGAATCTGCTTAGCGTATTCATCTCTTGGTCTCCCTCTACGATTTTTACCAACCACACTGCCCTCCAATGCTAAATTTTTGATCCCTTGGTGCCTCAAAACATGTCCTACCAACCGATCCCTTCTTCTAGTCAAGTTGTGCCACAAACTTCTCTTCTCCCCAATCCTATTCAATACCTCCTCATTAGTTACGTGATCTACCCACCTTATCTTCAGCATTCTTCTGTAGCACCACATTTCGAAAGCTTCTATTCTCTTCTTGTCCAAACTAGTTATCGTCCATGTTTCACTTCCATACATGGCTATACCCCATACAAATACTTTCAGAAACGACTTCCTGACACTTAAATCTATACTCGATGTTAACAAATTCCTCTTCTTGAGAAACGCTTTCCTTGCCATTGCCAGTCTACATTTTATATCCTCTCTACTTCGACCATCATCGGTTATTTTACTCCATAAATAGCAAAACTCCTTTACTACTTTAAGTGTCTCATTTCCTAATCTAATTCCCTCAGCATCATCCGACTTAATTCGACTACATTCCATTATCCTCGTTTTGCTTTTGTTGATGTTCATCTTATATACTCCTTTCAAGACACTGTCCATTCCGTTCAACTGCTCTTCCAGGTCCTTTGCTGTCCCTGACAGAATTAAAATGTCGTTGGCAAATCTCAAAGTTTTTGTTTCTTCTCCATGGGTTTTAATTCTTACTCCAAACTTTTCTTTTGTTCTGCTGTTCAATTTGGAACACAACCTACAACCAGCTTAGAGACAGAAGTGATGACACTTTCTGCAGGACCTGACCATCATTTTGCAGGACAATGCTAAAGCACGTACAGTGCAAGATGTTACTGATTTGTTTGACTGATGGCGCTGCTAAGTGCTATACCACCTACTGCACTCCGCTAATTTAAGCCCTTGTGAGTTCAACTCGATTTCTAAACTGAAAGAAACACTTTAGGTCATTCGCTTCAGAACTGCTACAAATTCGTCCAGCAATAGACCGCGCCGCTCGAACTCTCAACACAACTGGCACTGCTAAGAGTATTCAAGCGATTTCCACATCGCTGGCAAACGGGTCATACACAATGCTGGTGACTACTTTGAAGGTCAGTCAAACTTTGAAACACAGGAGCTGTAAATAAATAGTTACCACTATTAAAGTTCCAACCCTTGTAGATGAGTTTTTATCATGGCTGGTTCCCCCAAGGCTATCAGTAGGGGTCTCGTTTCGATTTAGGTCTTTTAGTGCTCTGTCAAATTCTTCACGCAGTATCATATCTCCCATTTCATCTTCTTCTACGTCCTCTTTCGTTTCCACAATACTGTCCTCAAGTACACCGCCCCTTTAAAGACCCTCTATATACTCCTTCCCCGTTAATGTTTTCCCTTCTTTGCTTAGGATGGGTTTTCCATCTCAGCAACCATGATTATCATACAAGTGGTTCTCTTTCCTAAAAAGGGCTCCTTAATTTTCCTGTTGGCAGTATCTACCTTACTCATAGTGATGCATGCTTCTACATGCTTCTTACATTTGTCGTCTAGCCATCCCTGCTTAGCCATTTTGCACTTCTGTCGATATCGCTTTTGGGACTTTGTATTCCTTTTTGCCTGCTTCATTTACTGCATTTTTGTATTCTCTCCTATCATCAATTACATTCAATATCTTTTATTATCCAAGAATTTCTACTAGCCCTCGTCTTTTTACCCGGTGCCTTCACTATTCCTTCTTTCAAAGCTACTCATTCTTCTTCCACTGTATTTCTTTCCTCTGTTATTGTCAATGGCTCACTAATACTCACTCTGAAACTCTCTATAACCTCTGTCTCGTTCAGTTTATGCTGGTTCCATCTCCATAAATTCCTACCTTTTTGCAGTTTCTTCAATTTTGATCTACAGTTCATAACCAATATATTGTGGTCAGAGACCACATCTGTCCCTGGAATTGTCTTAAAATTTAAAATCTGGTTGCTGAATCACTGTCGTACCATTACATAATCTATCTGAAACCTTCCAGTGTCTCCAGGCCTCTTCCATGTATAGCACCTTCTTTCATGATACTTAAACCAAATGTTAGCTACGATCAAGTTATGCTTTGTGCAAAATTCTGCCAGGTGGCTTCCCCTTTCATTCCTGACCCCCAATCCACATTCACCGACTGCTTCTCCTTCTCTTCCTTTTCTTACCAACGAATTCCTTTCCCCAATGACTATTAAATTTTCGTCTCCCTTGACTAGCTGAATAATTCCTTTTATCGCATTATACATTTCTTCATGCTCTTAATCATCTGCAGTGGTAGTTGGCATATAACCTTGTACTGTGGTAGGTGTGGGCTTCATGTCCATCTCGGCTACAATAATAGGTTCACTATGTTCTTCGTAGTAGCTTATCCGCGTTCCTACTTTTTTATTCATTATTAAACCTACTCCTGCATTACCACGATTTGATTTTGTATTTATAACCCGTATTCACGAGACCAGAAGTCTTGTTCCTCCTGCCACTGAACTTCACTAATCCACAATATATCTGTTCCAGTCAAAACCCGTTTTTAGTTAGAATGCGTTCTTATTAGTTAAAACTAGTTTTTACTGTGCCACTTGGTCAAAACGCGTTTTGCCTAGTAAAAACTAGTTTTAACTGGCTTTCGCTTTTGACCAGCAGTAAATTCTAGTTGTAACTAAGAGTATCAGTATCAACTAGTAAGAACGCGTTCTAATTAAGCTACTGGTATACAGAACTATTTTCACTAAATTTATTTAGGGTCAAATATTAAAATAAAGAGCAACTGATTGAAATAAAAACACCTTTTTTGTATTGTGCAAAGTAATATTTATTGGAATATTGATCATACATCCAAACACTTCCAGATAGTGAAAACAAGAAGGCGCCGACACGGACAGTTCCAGGCGCCAAAACCCCCCGCCTGGGCAGCGCTTCAGCGGCCGACAATACCCCAGCCCGCCAGTGGGCGCTTTTCGCCACAACAAACACGGTAGAGGGGCCAAGCACGTGCAGATCAGTTTGTACGTATTTATCATGTCAGATCTATATCAAGAATGGCGATGGAAAGAATAATTTGTGAGAAGGATGTTACAGACTGAAGAACACGACAAAAGAGGAAACCATTACAATGTTACGACAAAAGGATCTTACGATAAATTAGTGGACGCGACTGAAGAACCACAATATGATAAGAAAAAGACACAGAAGCAGTACATAAGATTAAATCGATTCAAATTTATTAATATTTGTGGGACCAGCAAGTCAGTGACAAGAAGAGAGCCTGTGGAGTACTACTTACGTGTCGAAGAAATTTTCGACATTATTGAAGCAGCACAGATTAAACGTTGAAACTTCAAGAAAATAGGAAAGCGCAACAGTGGACACGATACACATTTATCTGTCTGTGTGAAACTTGTCAGCGCAAAAGGAGCATTAAGGAAAGGGGGCACATGTCGAAACCCATACTTCATTCAGAAATGAACAGTCGTTGCCAAGTTGATCTGATCGACATGCAGACTTCCCCCTGCGGGTTCGGGGGTTAGAATAGGCCCGCGGTATTCATGCCTGTCGTAAGATGCGACTAAAAGGAGTCCATACCCCTCAAGGGGGTAGTTAGCGCCTGCGTCCAGAGACGGACGGTTCCACGACCTATAATTGTGGTATTTTCGGTATTTCATTTCTCGTTTCTTCCTTCCTTTGGTTGGTTCCTTTCTTTCCTCTTCTCCATCTCACTGTCTTCCTTACTCTCTCCCTTGCCTTCTTCTCCCTTGCCTTCTTCTCCCTTGCCTTCTTCTCCCTTGCCTTCTTCTCCCTTGCCTTCTTCTCCCTTGCCTTCTTCTCCCTTGCCTTCTTCTCCCTTGCCTTCTTCTCCCTTGCCTTCTTCTCCCTTGCCTTCTTCTCCCTTGCCTTCTTCTCCCTTGCCTTCTTCTCCCTTGCCTTCTTCTCCCTTGCCTTCTTCTCCCTTGCCTTCTTCTCCCTTGCCTTCTTCTCCCTTGCCTTCTTCTCCCTTGCCTTCTTCTCCCTTGCCTTCTTCTCCCTTGCCTTCTTCTCCCTTGCCTTCTTCTCCCTTGCCTTCTTCTCCCTTGCCTTCTTCTCCCTTGCCTTCTTCTCCCTTGCCTTCTTCTCCCTTGCCTTCTTCTCCCTTGCCTTCTTCTCCCTTGCCTTCTTCTCCCTTGCCTTCTTCTCCCTTGCCTTCTTCTCCCTTGCCTTCTTCTCCCTTGCCTTCTTCTCCCTTGCCTTCTTCTCCCTTGCCTTCTTCTCCCTTGCCTTCTTCTCCCTTGCCTTCTTCTCCCTTGCCTTCTTCTCCCTTGCCTTCTTCTCCCTTGCCTTCTTCTCCCTTGCCTTCTTCTCCCCTGCCTTCTTCTCCCCTGCCTTCTTCTCCCCTGCCTTCTTCTCCCCTGCCTTCTTCTCCCCTGCCTTCTTCTCCCCTGCCTTCTTCTCCCCTGCCTTCTTCTCCCCTGCCTTCTTCTCCCCTGCCTTCTTCTCCCCTGCCTTCTTCTCCCCTGCCTTCTTCTCCCCTGCCTTCTTCTCCCCTGCCTTCTTCTCCCCTGCCTTCTTCTCCCCTGCCTTCTTCTCCCCTGCCTTCTTCTCCCCTGCCTTCTTCTCCCCTGCCTTCTTCTCCCCTGCCTTCTTCTCCCCTGCCTTCTTCTCCCCTGCCTTCTTCTCCCCTGCCTTCTTCTCCCCTGCCTTCTTCTCCCCTGCCTTCTTCTCCCCTGCCTTCTTCTCCCCTGCCTTCTTCTCCCCTGCCTTCTCCTCCCCTGCCTCCTCCTCCCCTGCCTCCTCGTTTGAGACAGTCTGTCCTCTCTCTCTCTTCCCTTTCCTCTTCTTCCTTCCTCCCTGTGCGCGCCTGAAGGCCGTCCCACGCGTTCGCACGCGTACCCGGTGACGGGGTAACGCGTAATTACCCACCCTGGGTAGACAAGTAAGGCACGCACGTACCCCCTGGTAAAGACCAGGCCAAAGGAGGTTTGATCGCCTGAGCTGATACCTTCTGACCATGCCGATTGGTCCATCCGTCTGTTTCTCGGGAGGTGTGACCTGAGGTGTAAACATTCACCTAAGGCGGGAGTGCCCTCTGAGAGGGTCCCCATAAGGAAGGAGCGCACCATCGGAGACGCTGGCAATCATGGGGGATTCCTCCGCAATGGATTTCTCTTTTTCTCTCTCGACTTCTGCCCACAAACGGAAACATGACCAGCCAACAGTGACAAAAGTGCTACCGCCTGCCCCACAGTTCCTCGTCATTTCTCGATCTGAGGATGGAAAGGATTTTTCCTCTGTCAACCCTTTCGTTATCCAGAAGGTCGTAGATGCCATAGCCGGTACTGTTAAGTCTTGTACAAGGTTGTGTAATGGTACCTTGCTACTAGAAACTGAGAGCGCCTTTCAGGCACAGAAATTGCTTCGAGCCACACTCCTGTACACGTTCCCTGTCCGGGTGGAGGCTCACCGAACTTTGAATTCGTCTCGTGGTGTGGTCTATACTAGATCTCTTGAGGGATTGACTGACGAGGAGATTCAGTCTTTCCTCGCTGAGCAGGGCGTGACGGCTGTCCATAGGGTCATGAAAAGGGTCAACAAAGACCTTGTACCGACCCGGACACTTTTCTTGACCTTTGACAGTGTTCAGCTGCCATCGCGCATCAAAGCGGGCTACGAGGTTATTTCTGTTCGCCCCTATGTCCCGACACCTACGTGCTGCTACCAGTGTCAGCGTTTCAATCACACTCGCCAGTCTTGTTCCAATGCGGCTAAATGTCACTTGTGGCAGGGATGCCCATGAGGGTGACTGTCCACCTCCGTCTCCTCATTGTGTGAACTGTCAGGGTGACCATGCAGCGTCCTCCCGTGACTGTCCCATCTATAAGGAAGAACAATGTATCCAAGAAATTCGGGTCAAAGAGACAGTGTCCACCTCAGCTGCTCGCAAGCTATTTGCTAGTAGGAAGCCCACGCTGCTCCCAGCGGGTAAATACAGTACAGTCCTCGCCTCTCCACGGACTACCAGGGAGGTGGCAACCCAGACATGCGATCTGACCTTCAGCACCACGGTCGTCCGTTCAGCCAGTGCTAAGATCGCGCGGTCGACGTATCCTCTTCCTCCCATCACCCCAAAGACACAAGCCCCTTCATCAGCTTCTGCTAAGGCGAAGACCCAGAAGTCAGATGCATGGGCCTTCAAGAAGGAACCGTCACGTGCAGACTTCCTACGTACCTCGACCTCCCAGCCATCGACCAGTACTTCCACCAAACGACCTTCCAAGAAGGCTCATAGGAAGCACAGTTCTCCTTCTCCGCCGCGGCGCATTTCTTCTCCTGCACCACCCAGCGGTTGCCGCCCCAGGCCGTCATCCATTTCGCCTGGCCGCACCGCTGGTAGCCAAACATCTGGCCGTTCACCAGCGGAGGAAGCTCCCCCTCCCGGCTATCTTACCAAAATGGCCGATGAACCTATAGAACCAATGGACGACGGCTGTCCGCCTACTGATAGCGGCGGCAGTGCTCGCTCGAAGCCAGGCCCTCAGCAGCCTTCGAGGTGACCCCTTCTTTCATCTTCCTTTTCTTCTTACGATGGCACTTATTCACTGGAATATTCGCAGCGTTCGCTCCAACCGAGAGGACTTGAAGTTGCTGCTTCACTTGCACCGTCTGCTCGTCTTAGCCCTCCAGGAAACGAAGCTACGCCCATGCGATCAAATTGCCTTGGCACACTACACCTCTGTGCGTTTTGACCTACCCCCTGTGGTAGGTATCCCAGCTCATGGAGGGGTTATGTTGCTGGTCCGGGATATTTACTACGATCGCATCACGTTGCACACCGGCCTGCAGGCAGATGCCATCCGCATTACTCTCCCCACTTTTACATTCTCCATTTGTACCGTTTACACTCCATCGTCATCTGCCGTTACCATGGCAGACATGATGCAACTTATTTCTCAGCTACCTGCACCATCTTTGTTAACTGGAGACTTCAATGCCCACCATCCCCTTTGGGGCTCTCCAGCATCCTGCCCGAGGGGCTCCCTGTTTGCAGACCTTTTCAACCAGCTCAATCTTGTCTGCCTCAATACTGGCGCCCCTACTTTTCTTTCGGACACATCTCTCACCTATTCCTATTTAGACCTCTCTATATGTACTCCCCAACTTGCACGCCGGTTTGAGTGGTACGCCCTTTCTGATACATATTCGAGCGACCACTTCCCGTGTGTTATCCATCTCCTGCAGCATACCCCCTCTCCGTGCTCCTCTAGTTGGACCATCTCCAAGGCAGACTGGGGGCTCTTCTCTTCCAGGGCGACCTTTCAGGATCAAACCTTCACAAGCTGCGATCGTCAGGTCGCACACCTCACGGAAGTCATTCTCGCTGCTGCTGAATATTCCATCCCTCATCCTACTTCTTCTCCACGTCGCGTGCCGGTCCCCTGGTGGACCGCAGCATGTAGAGACCCTTTACGTGCTCGTCGACGTGCTTTACGCACCTTTAAATGCCACCCCACAGTGGCGAATTGTATCAATTATAAACGATTACGTGCTCAGTGTCGTGGTATTATTAAAGAAAGCAAGAAAGCCAGCTGGGCTGCTTTCACAAGCACCTTCAACAGTTTTACTCCTTCTTCTGTTGTCTGGGGTAGCCTGCGCCGGCTATCTGGCGCTAAGGTCCACTCACCAGTTTCTGGCTTGACGGTCGCGAATGACGTCCTTGTGGCCCCTGAGGATGTCTCCAATGCCTTCGGGCGCTTTTTCGCAGAGGTTTCGAGCTCCGATCATTACCACCCTGCCTTATTCCCCCGCAAACGGGCAGAGGAGGCTAGGCCACCTTACTTCCGCTCCTCGAATCGTGAAAGTTATAATGCCCCATTCACCATGCGGGAACTCGAAAACGCACTTGGCCGATCAGGGTCCTCCGCTCCAGGGCCTGATTCTATTCATATTCGGATGCTGAAGAACCTTTCTCCTGCGGGTAAAGGTTTTCTTCTTCGTACATACAATCACATCTGGATTGAGCGACATGTTCCCGCATGCTGGCACGAGTCTATTGTTGTCCCGATTCCTAAGCCGGGGAAGGACAAGCACTTGCCTTCCAGTAATCGACCTCTCTCGCTTACCAGCTGTGTCTGTAAAGTGACGGAGCGGATGGTTAACTCTCATTTGGTTTGACTGCTCGAGTCTCGATGCCTACTTACCAATGTACAATGTGGATTTCGTAGGCGCCTCTCTGCTGTTGACCATCTGGTTACCTTGTCGACCTTCATTATGAATAACTTCTTGCGGAAGCGCCCGACCGCGGCTGTGTTCTTTGATTAGGAAAAGGCTTACGACACCTGTTGGAGGGCGGGCATTCTCCGCACCATGTATACATGGGGCCTTCGTGGTCGCCTCCCTCTTTTTATTCTTTCCTTTTTAATGGATCGACAGTTCAGGGTACGTGTGGGTTCTGTCCTGTCAGACACCTTTCGCCAGGAGAATGGGGTGCCACAGGGCTCAGTTTTGAGCGTCGCTCTCTTCGCCATCGCGATCAATCCAATAATGGATTGCCTCCCAGCTGATGTATCAGGCTCCCTTTTTGTGGACGATTTTACCATCTATTGCAGCGCACAGTGTACACGTGTCCTGGAGCGCTGTCTTCAGCGTTCTCTTGACCGTCTTTACTCCTGGAGTGTCGCCAATGGCTTCCGTTTTTCTGCCGAGAAGACGGTCTGTATTAACTTATGGCGCTACAAAGAGTTTCTCCCACCGTTCTTACGACTCGGTCCCGTTGCTCTCCCAGTCATGGAGACAACCAAATTTTTAGGCCTTACATTTGACAGGAACCTTAGCTGGTCTCCACATGTGTCATATTTGGCCGCCCGTTGTACCCGTTCTTTAAATGTCCTCCGTGTTCTCAGTGGTATGTCGTGGGGAGCGGATCGAACCGTCCCACTTCGTCTATATCGGTCGATCGTCCGTTCCAAGCAGGATTATGGGAGCTTCGTATACTCCTCTGCACGGCCATCCATCTTAAGCCACCTCAACTCCATGCAACATCGGGGTTTACGACTTGCGATCAGAGCATTTTATACTAGTCCCGTAGAGAGTCTTCATGCTGACGCTGGCGAATTGCCACTCACCTACCGGCGCGATATACTGCTTTGTCGGTATGCCTGTTGGCTACTGTCAATGCCCAACCATCCGTCTTATCGTTCGTTTTTTGACGACTCTCTCGACCGTCAATACCGGTTGTATGTCTCTGCCCTGCTACCCCCTGGAGTTCGCTTTCGTCGCCTCCAACACCTTAATTTTTCACTCCCTGCAACCTTTCGAGTGGGCGAGAGCCACACGCCACCTTGGCTCCAGGCTCAGGTCCGTGTTCACCTTGACCTCAGCTCGCTCCCAAAAGAGGTTACCCCCGGTTCGGTCTGCCACTCCCGTTTTGTGGAACTTCGTTCGAAGTTTATCAATATGACTTTCATTTATACAGATGGCTCTAAGACCAATGACGGGGTTGGGTATTCTTTTATTGTCGGGGCACAAAGTTTCAAATACCAGCTCCATGGCCATTGTTCGGTCTTCACAGCTGAGCTCTTTGCCCTCTACCAGGCTGTTCTTTACATCTGCCACCACCGACATTCTGCTTATGTCATCTGCTCCGACTCCCTGAGCGCCATCCAGAGCCTCAATGATCCGTATCCGGTTCACCCTTTCGTGCACCGGATCCAACGCTCTCTTCAGCAGCTGGTGGACGTCGGTTCTCCGGTTAGCTTTATGTGGATCCCTGACCATGTCGGTATCCCTGGGAACGAAGCTGCAGATGCCGCGCCCAAGGCTGCGGTCCTCCAGCCTCAGACAGCTTCTTGTTGTGTCCCTTCGTCAGATTTTAGCAGGGTTATTTGTCGGCGCATTTTATCGCTGTGGCATGCCGATTGGGCTGCCCTTCCAGCCAACAAGCTTCGGGCCTTGAAACCACTTCCCCTGGCTTGGACGTCCTCCTCACGCCCTTCTCGGCGGGAGGAGGTAGTTTTGGCACGGTTAAGAATTGAACACTGCCGGTTCAGCCATCGCCATCTGCTGACGGCTGCGCCGGCGCCGTTCTGCCCATGTGGGCAATTGCTGACGGTCCGCCACATTTTAATGTCCTGTCCGGATTTTAACGCCCTGCGTCTCGATCTTAACCTGCCATGTACTTTAGATGCCGTTTTAGCGGATGACCCACGAGCAGTTGCTCGTGTTCTTCGTTTTATCAATTTGACAAACCTCACTAAGGACATTTGATGCTGTTTTTTAATCCTATGCCTGTCAGTCTGTCTTTTATCGTGTTTTCCCTTTTAGTTGTTGTTTTAAACTTGTGCCTCGCGGTGCATTCTTAACGTCGTCAGGGCGCTAATGACCATTGAAGTTGTGCGCCCTAAAACCACAAAAAAAAACCTGTAAAAGATAGCCTGTCTACGTAGTGCGTGACGTCACAAGATGGCTACACACATAGTCCCTTCTTCAACAGTTTCACGGAACAGTGCTTGTGAATAGTCGTTCGGCGAGTTTCGCGTCAGTTTACTATTATAGTGAATGTTGTTCCTGCGTTAGTGTACGTGATTTGGTTGTTTAGTTTCTGTGCACTAAACTGGTGATCTGTTTTTCTTGCCTGTGAAAATTTCGTTGCCTGCAAAATGCCGTATCGTTGTTGTGTGCCGAATTGTAGTGGAAATTACGACGGTGGACCAAAAGTAACCGTGTTTAAATTTCCGGAGGATGAAGCAACGAGGAAGAAATGGTTGTCAAATATTCGCAGAGATATCTTCACTCCTTCAAGTTCAAGAGTAAGTATTTATTTTCTTTATTTCATAAGAGGTTAAGTGTGCTAACAAAGAATAGGCACTTATGAAGTAAGGAAGGTCAGCGACATTTTGACTAATATATCAGATCTTAACTGAATAAGTGCCGAAGAAAATAGCGTTTCGTTTTCTTGCTGGTAATTCTACAGTTTAGCTGGTATAGGTTATATGAATTCTGTATTCTGCAAGTTCAACCAGTATAGCCTAAGCACAGTCATACTTACGTAGTTAAATATCTCAGTATATCTTTATACTTACTGTTTATGCTGCCTGTTAGGAATAAAAGCCGGTTTATAATTAAGTACGTGCACTTAAGATACAGACGACTTTCGATGTATTCTGCTTCTGTATTTAGTGTTTCTTTTTGCTGTAAAAGTCTTTAGGAAGTTGCCTGTTCAAATACAAGTAATGTGGTGTACCCAGAAATTGAAAATGAAGTAAAAACAGTGTCTCAGTCGCTTGTTGTTAATAAATTATTGGTGGGAATTTGAAGTCACTGCAAGGAATGTTACTATTAGGGAATATAGTAGGCTTTAGACTTAACAGTGAACCATAGACAGGAAAAATGAATGAGTACATAAATGGATTAACAGGCCATCACAAAATGCAAAGGGAGAAACTGTGAAAACATATAAAAAATACTTGTTGATTTTACAAATTCTTACTTTTTGGGTCTGGAATTTCAGATACATGCCAGTGGCCTACACAGCTGTCTTATAGATACACAGCTAAAGTACTTCAAAGCAATTGTGTGCTCATGTTTAGCCTAATAGGTAGCACATAAGTGGCAATGTATTAGTTCATCATACTGTCAGTTTTTATGTAAGTTATGAACTGATATCAAAAGCAAAACAGTGTCTGATAAAAAGCACTACCTTTAAGTACTTCATAGTTCTAAAGGTTACACAGTGTTGACAATTACTTTGTATTATTCTGTTACTGTGTCACAGTTGCTTCTATGGATTACACCTGTGAGAGTTTGGTGTCATCATGCTTTCTTGTGCCTGAGGTGTGTGTGTGTGGGGTGGGGGTGGGGGGTGGGGGGGAATAGAGCAAGACATTATGCAAAAATCCCACCCCTCTTGTGAATATATGAGCTTCAAGGCTAAATTATAAAAAAATTGTCACTGTTATTGAATTATGCTACAAACATTAGTCAATGTTTGTAATTTTTGATGGGGAAAGTACTTTCTTCATTTCACCATCTCTTTAAGAGCTTGTTGCCATGAGATGTAACTGCATGTGTTTTGATATTGTAGTGTTATTGTTTTATAGAGTTACTATGCCATGGCCACATTTATCGCTTGAGTATTCTTCTGCATTTTAGTTGGGAGTCTATTTGTATTTTAGAACTAGAAACTAACTTTATATTCATAAATTATTTTCACACTATTAATATTGTCATCACATTCAGTTGTAAGCACCTTTTTCATTTTTTATTCATTTCTAATTACAGGTATGTCATGTTCACTTCCACAAGGATGATGTTATTTGGGAAACACAAATTTTGGATGAAAGGACTGTTCAGTTATTAAGAGCCCCCCTACTCAAACCACGTTTGAGACCAGATGCAGTTCCATCACTACTCCCAGACTGTCCTTCGTACCTTTCAAAGGAAGAAAGTAGACGTGTAGGGCCATAGGAGAAAAAGCAAAGGCTTGAAAATGAGCAGTTAGCTGCAGCGTTACAATATAGTTTAGCATCACAGAAGGACCATGAAAACAATTTCAGCTTCAGTTCTTTAGAAGAGTTGATGTTGCGTACGAAGGAAGTGGATTTGCCCAACGAGTGGAGTGTGATCGAAAAACACAGTGATTTTGTTTGTTTTTTAAAGATAAGAAATCCAGCACCATTAATCACACATTCTGTCGTTATAGATAGATATTTAAATGTTTCATTGTTTAAGAAAGATGTACAAATTAAGACATTAGGAAAAAGATCTTTTCCTGTAATTGTAACCAATATCCAGGAAATTGTCAGTGTACTGCAGGAGTTTCTAGGCACAGATTGTGGGCACTCAGAAACTTCTATAGATAGTATTGTAGAGATAGTGAAAGACAGAGTAGGAGTGCTGAAAGACAGTTTACAGGAGAGTGAAAAGGAGATGGTAGACTTTATATATGAACAAGTTAGTCTCATAAATGTAAAGAAATTTAATCATAGGTTTAGTTCTACATTTATCATACTGTGTTGTTTGCTATTTTCAATTTCGTCTCATGCTTACAATTTTTTACGTAGCAGCTCATTAATGAAAATGCCACATCCAAGCACTCTGCGTAGTATCTGCAGCAAATTTAATGTGAATCCATCTCACGAAAGGCTTGGGGGAAGTAATTTCCTGTCCTATGCAAGACAGAAATTTCAATACTTGAACAGCGATGATGTCAATGTTGTTTTGAGTGTAGATGAAATTCATCTAAATTCTTATTTCGAATATAAAGGAGGTAGTGTTTTGGGCATGTCATATAACTCTGAATGTGCTGCAAATTCAGCATTTGTATTTATGTTGCAGAGTGTCAAGTCTTTGTACAGGGATGTTGTTCACATTTTACCGGTGAAAACCATTTCATCTAATGCATTATACGATGTGCTACTGGCCGTAATAAATGGCCTTGAACTAATAGGCTATAGGGTTTTTTGTGTGGTAACTGACAACAACAAAATCAATAGCAAAACCATGTCAATGTTTTCTCTGGATAAAGCTATTAATATAGTTTTTAAACATCCATCTGATCCTAATCGCCCACTTTTCTTTTTAATTGATGTCATACACATTGTTAAATGAATAAGAAATGTGTGGCTGAACCAAAAAAATTATGGTAAAGATATGTTTTATCCTCAGTTTCCAGTTAGAAAAGAAGTGGAAGAAAATAAGTTTTCTGTAGCTTCTTTTAAAACACTGAAACAGATTTATGACATACATTCCAGTTGTTTAGTAAAATATTGTCACACATTGTCTCTCAAATCACTTTGCCCTACATCATTAGAAAAACAGAGCATGAAACTAGTGCTGCAGATATTCAATCGACATGTCAGAAGGCCTTGAGGTAGCTAGTGATAAATTTTTTTGAGACATGCACCATCAACAGCCGAATACATTCGAATAATAACAAAATGGTTTGATGTCGTTGTTGTTGTTGTTGTGGTCTTCAGTCCTGAGACTGGTTTGATGCATCTCTCCATGCTACTCTATCCTGTGCAAGCTTCTTCATCTCCCAGTACCTACTGCAACCTACATCTTTCTGAATCTGCTTAGTGTATTCATCTCTTGGTCTCCCCCTACGATTTTTACCGTCCACGCTGCCCTCCAATACTAAATTGGTGATCCCTTGATGCCTCAGAACATGTCCTACCAACCGATCCCTTCTTCTGGTCAAGTTGTGCCACAAACTTCTCTTCTCCCCAATCCTATTCAATACTTCCTCATTAGTTATGTGATCTAGCCATCTAATCTTCAGCATTCTTCTGTAGCACCACATTTCGAAAGCTTCTATTGTCTTCTTGTCCAAACTATTTACCGTCCATGTTTCGCTTCCATACATGGCTACACTCCATACAAATAATTTCAGAAATGACTTCCTCACATTTAAATCTATACTCGATCTTAACAAATTCCTCTTCTTGAGAAACGCTTTCCTTGCCATTGCCAGTCTACATTTTATATCGTCTCTACTTCGACCATCATCAGTTATTTTGCTCCCCAAATAGAAAAACTCCTTTACTACTTTAAGTGTCTCATTTCCTAATCTAGTACCCTCAACATCACCCGACTTAATTCGACTACATTCCATTATCCTCGTTTTGCTTTTGTTGATCTTCATCTTATATCCTCCCTTCAAGACACTATCCATTCCGTTCAACTGCTCTTCCAAGTCCTTTGCTGTCTCTGACAGAATTACAATGTCATCGGCGAACCTCAACGTTTTTAGTTCTTCTCCATGGATTTTAATACCTACTCCGAATTTCTCTTTTGTTTCCTTTACTGCTTGCTCAATATACAGATTGAATAGCATCGGGGAGAGGCTACAACCTTGTCTTACTCCTTTCCCAACCACTGCTTCTCTTTCATGCCCCTCGACTCTTATAACTGCCATCTGGTTTCTATACAAATTGTAAATAGCCTTTCGCTCCCTGTATTTTACCCCTGCCACCTTTAGAATGTGGAAGAGAGTATTCCAGTCAACATTGTCAAAAGCTTTCTCTAAGTCTACAAATGCTAGGAACGTAGGTTTGCCTTTCCTTAATCTTTCTTCTAAGATAAGTCGTAAGGTCAGTATTGCCTCATGTGTTCCAGTATTTCTACGGAAACCAAACTGATCTTCCCCGAGGTCGGCTTCTACTAGTTTTTCCATTCGTCTGTAAAGAATTCGTGTTAGTATTTTGCAGCTGTGGCTTATTAAACTGATTGTTCGGTAATTTTCACATCTGTCCACACCTGCTTTCTTTGGGATTGGAATTATTATATTCTTCTTGAAGTCTGAGGGTATTTCACCTGTCTCATACATCTTGCTCACCAGATGGTAGAGTTTTGTCAGGACTGGCTCTCCCAAGGCCTTGTAGTTCCAATGGAATGTTGTCTACTCCGGGGGCCTTGTTTCGACTCAGGTCTTTCAGTGCTCTGTCAAACTCTTCACGCAGTATCTTATCTCCCATTTCATCTTCATCTACATCCTCTTCCATTTCCATAATATTGTCCTCAAGCGCATCGCCCTTGTATAGACCCTCTATATACTCCTTCCACCTTTCTGCTTTCCCTTCTTTGCTTATAACTGGGTTTCCATCTGAGCTCTTGATGTTCATACAAGTGGTTCTCTTATCTCTAAAGGTCTCTTTAATTTTCCTGTAGGCAGTATCTATCTTACCCCTAGTGAGATAAGCCTCCACATCCTTACATTTGTCCTCTAGCAATGCCTGCTTAGCTATTTTGCACTTCCTGTCGATCTCATTTTGGAGACGTTTGTATTCCTTTTTGCCTGCTTAACTTACTGCATTTTTATATTTTCTCCTTTCATCAATTAAATCCAATATTTCTTCTGTTACCCAAGGATTTCTACTAGCCCTCTTCTTTTTACCTACTTGATCCTCTGCTGCTTTCACTACTTCATCCCTCAAAGCTACCCATTCTTCTTCTACTGTATTTCTTTCCCCCATTCCTGTCAATTGTTCCCTTATGCTCTCCCTGAAACGCTCTACAACCTCTGGTTCTTTCAGTTTATGCAGGTCCCATCTCCTTAAATTCCCACCTTTTTGCACTTTCTTCAGTTTTAATACACAGGTCATAACCAATAAATTGTGGTCAGAGTCCACATCTGCCCCTGGAAATATCTTACAGTTTAAAACCTGGTTCCTAAATCTCTGTCATACCATTATATAATCTATCTGATACCTTTTAGTATCTCCAGGGTTCTTCCATGTATACAACCTTCTATCATGCTTCTTAAACCAAGTGTTAGCTATGATTAAGTTATGCTCTGTGCAAAATTCTACCAGGCGGCTTCCTCTTTCATTTCTTAGCCCCAATCCATATTCACCTACTACGTTTCCTTCTCTCCCTTTTCCTACACTCGAATTCCAGTCACCCATGACTATTAAATTTGCGTCTCCCTTCACTATCTGAATAATTTCTTTTATTTCATCATACATTTCTTCAATTTCTTCGTCATCTGCAGAGCTAGTTGTCATATAAACTCGTACTACTGTAGTAGGTGTGGGCTTCGTATCTACCTTGGCCACAATAATGCATTCACTATGCTGTTTGTAGTAGCTTACCCGCATTCCTATTTTCCTATTCATTATTAAACCTACTCCTGCATTACCCCTATTTGACTTTGTGTTTATAACCCTGTAGTCACCTGACCAGAAGTCTTGTTCCTCCTGCCACCGAACGTCACTAATTCCCACTATATCTAACTTTAAGCTATCCATTTCCCTTTTTAAATTTTCTATCCTACCTGCCCGATTAAGGGATCTGACGTTCCACGCTCTGATCCGTAGAACGCCAGTTTTCTGTCTCCTGATAACGACATCCTCTTGAGTAGTCCCCACCCGGAGATCCGAATGGGGGACTATTTTACCTCCGGAATATTTTACCCAAGAGGACGCCATCATCATTTAACCATACAGTGAAGCTGGATGCCCTCGGGAAAAATTACGGCCGTAGTTTCCCCTTGCTTTCAGCCATTCGCAGTACCAGCACAGCAAGGCTGTTTTGGTTATTGTTACAAGGCCAGATCAGTCAATCATCCAGACTGTTGCCCTTGCAAATACTGAAAAGGCTGCTGCCCCTCTTCAGGAACCACACGTTTGTCTGGCCTCTCAACAGATACCCCTCCATTGTGGTTGTACGTACGGTATGGCTATCTATATCGCTGAGGCACACAAGCCTCCCCACCAACGGCAAGGTCCATGGTTCATGGGGGGGGGGGTTTGATGTCATGAATGTGAAATCAGTGTTTAAAGGGAAACACAAACAGGATCCTTATATGGATCCGTTGACAACTGATAGCGTTTCTATGCAATTTTTGCTAGATTTTCTAGACTGGCTTGATGTGTGGAAAGCAAAAGGTTTGTCAAGTGGGTTTCTGACAAAAGAAACATTTTTTGCTATTCAGCATACAACATATGCCGTTGTAGAGATTGCTCGATACTGTACTGAAGAGCTAGGTATGAGCTATTTACTGACAGCCAAGCTACAAACAGATGTGCTTGAGCGGCGTTTTGGAAAGTATAGACCGCTTGCAGGTTCCCAATACAATGTTTCAGTGACGCAAGTCTATGAAGCAGAAAAGAAGCTTCGAATTCAAAGCGTAATGCCTTTAGTTTTATGTTCTCCTTCCTATGGCAATATCACAGTAGGGGCCATAAAAATTTTTATGTTTTCTGAAGTTGAAGAAATAGGCACATTAGACATAGAAGTCAGTGTAACTCAAGACAATGTTCTTTCAGTGAAAGATATTGCAACGTCTTTAACTTTCATTGCAGGCTACTGTGCTCATGCAGTGATTAAGAAGCTGAAATGTGAGAGTTGCCTTAATGAAATTGTGATTGAAAAGGAGTTGCCAATAAACGAATATTTTAGTTTGATACAGAGACTTGATCATGGAGGACTAAAATACCCATCAGACACTATTTTAAATATGATTGTCTACACTTATATTGTCATCAGCAAACTTCTCAAAGATCATGAAAGAGATTTTATTGCCTGTACGAATCAACGTGCTATTGCCTGTGCAGTAGCACCTGCTACTCTTCACGAAAATGACTTTTTATTATTTGATGGGGTATGCTGCAATGGACATTCATCCCAGGCAATAATGAAAAGTGTTGTTTGGGTTGGTGTCAATATATTTTTAAACAACTACTGTAAAAAGGTTAATGGAAAAAAAATTTCAAAAAACTCAGTGAAAACTGCAAACTCTTACAACATAACTTTGAAATCTTTATCTTAGGTTCTTTTTAAATCATTAATACAAAACCTGTCATCAGTAATATTGCTACATCAACAAATGCCTCTTAAGCTGAACTAGTCAGGTTAATCTGAAACTAGTCAAACTTACCAAATTGCAACTTATGGCTGAGAGTTTGTATAAATATTTTAATATACAGCTGTTAACAGCTATCAACACTAATAGCCTAACGTGAAATTTTTATCAAAGAAATAAATCTTTAATATAAAGAATCTTACACTAATTTTTTCTCAGTTGAAGTTGGGTGGTAAATGATATATACAGGAGGGAGGACCAATAGTAATCTTTTTATAGTATGTGAAACCTAGAAATCAATTCGCTTGCTTTTCCGAGTATGACTTAAACCACTTCTTTGCTGCATGCCTATTCATAGTATTTCTAATTTGTGTAATAAAGTTATGTGGCCCAATATGGCACATGCCTTTGACAATGACAAGACAACGCCATTTTGATCACCTTCCTTTATTATTTTGAGAAAAACTTACACAAACTGTGCTATAGCAGACTCCACTTTTTTTGCAAACAAGGTTAGTTTGTCTTGGTGATAAATGGGAGACAAGAGCAAAATTGCTCTATAGTTCTCTACATTCTCTGCAACACTTTTCTTTGTATACTGAAGTTATTACTTCAGCTTGTGATACATGTGAGAAATCTGCCGATTTGTAATGATTCATTAATTGTTACTGTTGAAAAAGCCACTATAGTATTTATGCATTCTTTAGGTAGACAAATTTCGATTTCACGTAGTGTTTGTGGTGTTCCTCTGTCTTCTACTACTGTCACTGTTATGAGTGCAGATGTGCATGCTGTGACAATTGCCTCTCTTTTTCTGAATTTACTACTTTCTCTGCAGCTGTTATAACTGTTGTTTTCTCAACATTTTCTTATGTAGATCATGTTTGCATATATTTTACTACCAATACAAATGGAGAAGCTGGTAGGGGAGGGCTTTGCAGTACTTTCATGGCCTTCTTTGTGTATAATGATTGGCAGGTCTCCTCATCTAATAGTAATGTAATTGTGGAACAGCTCTCACTTCTGTTACAAGCACTATTGAGTGCCACTAATTCTCAGGTTGACTAATTACTGAGCTCTTTAAATAGATGCTTGCTCTGTGCCATAAAGTGCCTTCTTGTTAGCTCATCTTTGCTGAGGAGAAAAATATCTGAGGTGGACTCTCAGGTATGCCCTTCTGTTGGCTTTTTGAATATATTTGTTTATAAAAGAATATTAAAAAAGCTTAAGCCTGTCACAATTGCTTTTCACTCACCTAATCTAATTAATGTAACCAGATCATATTCCAACAACACCTGACACATTTTTGCCACATAACATACACTTACAGTTGGTAATTACTTGCAATTTACAGGGTGACCTAATATAATATCTATATGCATCGCCATTTTTCTACTACAGTGCTTTCATATGCATTCTTCCTACACAAAACTTTATGGTGCAGTGTTTTATTTGCATTCTTTTAGTGTCCCACTTAAAGACCTTCCATTACTACCCTGGAGATTATAAAATAGCAATTTAATAATTAATGTTGTTCAAAATTTATCATTATTATTCCTAAAATTATGAAACTTAAGTCTCAAGAATGTGGTTATTGTTAATGTTTGGCCTTGGTGTCCATAAGTCTTAATTATTTTGTCCCTACATAGTATTCATGCTGTACATCTATAATTTTCTATTGTGAACCACTATAATCTAAAATTTTTCTCATTCCATGTGTTAGTGATTATTGACAAGAGTGTATGGAAGATGAACAAAAGAAATAAATAAATTCATTCATACACAGAATTTTTTTACTTAATTTGCATTCATTCATATCAGCATGGTCAGTAGATGAAACTTGTTTTCCACTTTTAAACAATTACCAGTATATATATTATGGAATGATGATCTGTTAAAGTATTGCAACTAAATAGAGCTGAACCACCACCCCCACCCCTTTCCCCAAACTTACGGAAGGATGAAGTATTTAAGCCACTGGTGAGTGCAGCCCAAATGTGATGCTAAATGCAGGTAAGTGTTCATTTTTCACAATTATTTCATCACAGGTCACATCACGTCATAAAACTTCTCAACAGATGAAATGAAAGTTTACTTTGTAGTTGAAATTTATTTATGTGCAATTCATGCAAACAGTTTGTTTCAAAGTATATACTTCTTAGTACAGAAACATTCTTTCTTCAAAGGTATTCAGTTTAGAGCAGCGAAATTCTAACCTGGTAATCTGTATTTTGAGACCTCTTGTAATTTCAATACATAATGGAAATTTAGTTAACTTACTGGGAAAAGAGAATTCATTGAAATTTGTATTGGCATACCAAAACTTTATGGCAATACCATTACATACTCATCTCAGGTCAGTGAGATTTTCTTAATGGAAAGAAAGTTTCTTAGGGGAAGGTGCACAAACTGAGAAGAGATATCATATCATTCATTAGAACTGCATTTCACTTAAAAAATATTAACAGGAGAAATTTCTTTAAATAAAAAAAAAGCATGAATACGAGGTTGCTGAAATGGTGGACTAAAACATATGTAGAACATGTCTTTCAGGGCAGTGTTAGTTTTTGAAACGACTCATACTATTGCTTATTACCAGTGCCTCCCTATAGGGGGTGTTATAATTCGAACACTATTTGCCCAATTTTCGTGTTTCTTTTTTTAATTCACAGGTATATCATCCAATCAGGTTTTAAAATGGATTTTGCTACATAAGGAATAAACAGCGGCAATAACAGTGTCCGTGAAATGTTAGCTGCCAGTGTGCTACTTTGCAAAGTGCCGTCCACATTATTAGACCTGCGTCAAAGTGATGCAATATTTAACTTAAAAAACAGAACAAAACCCCTAAAAGAAAGTCCGCGAGAGTATACGAGAATCTTTCGCGGGTGGCTTTCAATCAAAATTTTTGTCATTCAAAATCGTCTCACACAGGAACTGCAAAACGGAAGAATGGTGAATGGTGAATGGTGGTCAGCCATAAAAGATAAATGTATACCGTTGCAGACGTTTAGATTGGCCTTTTCGAGATTTACAATTTATACTACAGCACTTACAGTTTAGGAATGGTATTGGGAAGAGCACACTGGTGGCAAACACTTGCACTTTTTGTAGCTGACGATCTTTGAACGGCTAAACAGACTGCCATCAAACAAGTCGTGACAATCCGCATTAAAGCAACTTTAAAATAAACTACAATGAAATGGGTCCATTCATTTGGGAGTTTTGATGCCTCAGATAATGAAAGTTATTACAGCCACTTT
The DNA here is from genome assembly GCF_021461395.2 of Schistocerca americana. Classification (NCBI taxonomy): domain Eukaryota; kingdom Metazoa; phylum Arthropoda; class Insecta; order Orthoptera; family Acrididae; genus Schistocerca; species Schistocerca americana. The sequence goes on along the minus strand of NC_060121.1, from coordinate 54,800,519 downwards.
TTACATCGGGGCTAAAAGGTATGCAGAAATAAGTTACACACAAAAGAACTGGGTCATTTGAGAAAGGAAATCTTGTAATTCATGAGAGAGGTATGTCAGATTTCTTTACGAATTTTCCTCGTGCGGTTCCCGCAACAGTCTATTGCTGTGGCCAAACGGACTGCGAGCATCGGCACCAGACTACGTGCGTGACGTCACTGAGCGGGCGCGCAGGCTTTCCTCTATAGGGGGTGCTGGTTCTGCCCATGTGGGCAACTGCTGACGGTCCGCCACATTTTAACGTCCTTTCTGGATTTTAACACACTGCGTCTTGATCTTGGCCTGCCATGTAGTCTAGATGCCATTTTAGCGGATGACCCACGAGCAGCTGCTCGCGTTCTTCGTTTTATCAACTTGACCAACCTCTCTAAGGACATTTGATTATGCTGTTTTTTTTTTTAATCCAGTGCCTGTCAGTCTGTCTTTTATCTTTTTCCCTTTTAGTTGCTGTTTTAAACTTGTGCCTCGCGGTGCATTCCTAACGTAGTCTGGGCGCTAATGACCATTGACGTTGTGCGCCCTAAAACCACAAAAAAGGACATGCAGACTCAAGAAGGTCGCGGATTTAAGTATATAATGATGTATCAGGACCACTTGACAAAATTTGTTTCGTTACGTGCACTGCAAAGCAAGAGGGCAGAGGAAATAGCACATCATTTAGCAGATATATTTTTGACATTTGTTGCTCCTTGTATTTTCCACTCTGACAACGGCAGAGAATATGTTAATTCTGTCATAAACGAGCTGGCTGTATTTTGGCCTGAGTGTAAACTGGTTCACGGACCACAGACGCACAGCCAAAGGCAAGGTATTGTTGAACGCGCCAACCAAGACGTTGAAAAAAAATATTTTCTTCATGTATGAAAGACAACATTACCACCAACTGGTCAAACGGTCTTCGCTTTGTACAGTTTATGAAAAATCGGGCATATCATTCTGGTATCAAACAAACACATTACAAAGCTGTGTTTGGCACAGAACCACGAGTAGGGTTTATGACTTCGAGTTTGGCTCTAGATGTTATTAAGGAGATAAAAGATGAAGATGATCTTAAAGAGGCTTTAAATAAAATTAATGTGGTAGACGCAGAAAATGAGACACCTGACGAACTGGAACCCTCACACGACTCAGAGGAGATAGCGGTTATGGTTAGTGGCAATGGACGGATTACAGCTGCAGCCAGACAAGATGATGCAGCAGCCAGACAAGATGATGCAGCAGCTTTGCCCAGTACACGTATACAGTCTCCAACAACAGCAGTAGCCAAGCAAGAGGATCCAGAAGCCGTAGCTAGTAAGAGTGCGGAGCCTCAGATAACTCCAGCTTGTCACAAAGAACCAGAAGCTGAAGCTATTACGAAACGACAATCTCAAATACGAACAGCTAGAGAAAACGCTCATGAAAACCTGACGAAACAGGCCAAAAGGATGAAGATGGCTTCACAATGAATACACGCTACTCTAGAAATCTGTGACAATATAATTATACCGATTCCTGTTATCGACAGCGCAAAAGCAGATCTCCCCAATCTTATTGAAGTTGTTCTTCAGAATGATGAACAGGGCTTGCACAAGATTAGAAAGATATATGGGATACTCGACAAATTGTATTGCAGGTATGTATTTCTGAATTGATTTCAATAATTAAGGACAAAAGTTAGACAGTCATTACTTAATTGATTTAATGCTCCGAAAACGTCGCTAACTATTCAAGTAATTCATTCATATTTTAAGATTGAATACTTACATTGTAATATATTCTATATGTATTAAGTACCTAATCGCCTTTCAAACAAACTAATTAAAAGTTCTCTTCCAGATCCGAATTCGACGTGTCCAAAGAGAAATTCTTGCTGCTGGAAGACGTGCCACAGACAAAGGTATCATTAAGAACTGCTGCCAAGATGGCAGCCTTAGGAGCAGGACAAGAATTTGTTCGCTGTGTGTGTGTGTAAGAAGGCATGTATTTAAAAAAGGTGCTTTTCTTGGGAAAAAGGAAAACTTTGTAACTCAAAATGTCAAGACAGTTTGCCTTGCAATAACATATAATCAAAATTTAATTGTAAAATTTTTTGGCACGTTTCTCCTTTATTAAGACTGTGGCAACTTTTGTCAAATGTATCAGTAATTTATATACTTTCACTGTATGATTATTTTGTTTCCACTTTCGTAACTAATATTGTTAAAATGGCTGTAATTTTCCTTCAAATGTTTCTTCAGTGTGTGGTTATTTTTGTATTGCTGTAGTTAATATTAACGACTTAGATATATTATCAATATTCTCAATAAATATTGCATTGCACAATACAAAAATGTTTTTATTTTTTTATTTCGACGAACAAGTAGTTACTCTTACTTTTAATATTTGCCCCTGAATAAATTTAATGAAAACTAGTTCTGTCTAGTTTAGTTAGGAAGCGTTCTTACTAGGTGAAACTAGTTGATACTGATAGCCTTAGTTACCTCTAGAACTTACTGCTGGTCAAAAGCGAAAGTCAGTTAAGCCTAGTTTTAACTAGGCAAAACGCGTTTTGATGAAGTGGCTCAGTATGCACTAGTTTTAACTAGTAAGAACGCGTTCTAACTAACAACGGGTTTTCACTGTAATATATCTACCTCTAACTTATCCATTTCCCTTTCTAAATTTTTTAACTTGCATGCCTGATTAAAGGATCTGACATTCCACGCTCCAATTCGTAGAACGCCAGTTTCCTTTCTCCTGATAACGACATCCTGTTGAGCAGTCCCCGCCCAGAGATCCGAACGGGGGACTGATTGACTTCTGGAGTATTTTACCCAAGAGGACGCAATCATTTAACCATGCAGTAAAACTGCTGCAGTCCCTTGCTTTCAGCCGTTCTCAGCACCAGCACAGAAAGGCCGTTTTGCTTGATGTTACAAGGCCAGATCAGTCAATCATCGTGACTGTTGCCCCTGCAACTACTGAAAAGGCTGCTGCCCCTCTTCAAGAACCACAAGTTTGTCTGGCCTCTCAACACATACCCTTTCGTTGTGGCTGCAAATACGGTACGGCTATCTTTATCCCTGACGCACGTAAGCCTCCGCACCAAGTCCAAGGTCTCTGGGGTCGTGGGAGAGAATTAGAGGGAAAACGTATCGCAAAACTTTCCGTACTGTTGACCATGATATGGATGATTCTCGTGACACTACACATGCACTAGCACTTCCCAGACACACTGCGTGGTCAGTTACAGCAGCAGCAGCAGCAGCAGCAGCAGCAACCACCTCATCAGTAACTTCCACTGTGGTAGGAGGCCTTCTCCTTCCAGATGCCACATCAAGCTCAGCCGTGTTTCCGAATTTTATTACCACCTTCATTATACCATGTAATGACATCAGGCCTGTCCCCAGACCTTTCCGTCAGCGATGCTCTCTCAATGCAACACTGTTTTATGCGAGCGGCAGCAAATTCCACTTTCACTAACAATGCACTGTTTCTCGTCTCCATAGCCACACTGTTCACTCACGTTATGGCTAGCCAGATGAGAGCGTGGTTGTCATACTCTCATACAAACAGTTTGCAGCACCAGATTTGCACCTGAAGGAAAAAACAAATATTTTTTCCCGTGTAAATCAGTTTCGCATTAACGCATTAGAATATGTACAAGTTTCGTTGTCATGCGATAATTACAGCCCGCACTGGACCTCCAGCAGTAATTGCACTTTAATTAAAATCACCCTGTATTTACCCTGTCTTGGAAGCGACAATTAAAACTGTCTCTCTGTACACTCACTATATTCCTTATTCAGCACACACATTCTATTTAGTGGGCTGAAGTACAGTAAAATGTTGCTATCATTCCACTTCTTTTTTTGACATTTTGTGATAAATCCATCGTTTACCCTGATAACAAACAGTGTAACTCTTCACTGAATACGACAAATGAAAGATTTGGTATCCACATGGGTGTCTACTCATCAAGGTTCGAACATTACATAGACATTTAATATAGGTATTCACTTCAACACTGAAATAACTTCACCGTGTGCACTACTGGTAAACGCAAAATATCGAGACAGTATTCTATCTTTTGCCACACATTCTACACCACGTGTGGTGTGATTGTACTAATGGCTTCTCTGATGCGGTGTTACATTGTCACAATATCACGAACTGCTGTTTTGTACACACATTCCCAAAGAAAGAAATCTAAGGCGATGGTGATGTGATGTGATGAGGTGACGGCGGCGGCCACGGAACTGGGCTCCCTCTGCCTGTCCACCTGTTGGGAGGCTTTCATTAAGGGATCCCTGGAGCCCAGTGATGGGGAGCGACATCTCCTTGATAGATGACAGTGTCTTGTATATCCCATGGATGGGGTACGGCATAATTCACCAGCATGTCTGGGGGTTCACATATTCACTTACATTGATTTCGAGGAAGAAAATTAAGCCAGTCACTCGATCACACACAACCCACACCACAAAATAACGTTTCCAATGTCCCAAAGCTGTTTTCGTACAATACGAGGATCTTCTGATCCCCAGATCCGGGCATTACATTTGTTACCTCTGTCACAAACGTGAAATGTAGTTTCATCGGAAAAACACACACGCTTCAAGATATAATTGTCCTCATCCAAACCGTTCAGCATCTACACTGCAAATCGTTCATGTTTTGGGCCATCATCTGCTTATATTGCGTGAAAAATTGGGACCTCGTATACATAAAGATTAAGACGTTTGCGAACAGCTTTATGAACTGTATTCTTGGGCGATCGAAGCTTGTCTAATCGGTTTCGGTGGCGACCTCGTGAATGCAGTTTGAGCTACCTGCCCAGAATCACCCGAAACAAGTGGTCTGCCGCAGCTTGAGGTGATTTTTTTTTTTTTTTTTTTTTTTTTTTTTTTTTTTTTTTTTTTTTTTTTTTTGAAAGGGACACAGTTTCGCTTCACTGTGTTCGATGATTTAGTTTCTTCTAGCCACACAACACACTGTTTTCTGTGGTGGCGGGGGGAACCGTTTTTACATTGTAGCTCACAAGGCGCTACTTTTCGCAAAAGTGTCGAATGAGACACAGTGCTATAGAAATTTAATGGGTTCCCTAGCAGACCTGTAACAAAAAAATACCATCATAGATATTTAATATACAAAGTGGGGTAAAAACTTATGGACACGCTGTATTTAATTCTTTCAGTGCTTGTAGTCAGCGATCGAATACTTAAGCACATTTTTCGTCAAATACAGTTTGACTGTTAAATCCCTCTCTACAACTGGACAGGCTGGCTGCAAGAGAAAAAGTTTGCAAAACTTCGAACATAGATAGCGAGGCAGTGGTCAGAGCATCACAGTCAATTATTGGGAATTAAAGTGTGTAGCCTTTGTTGAACTCTGAAGCTAAAGGCATAACGGAGAAATTGTGTAGTTTTGAAACATCCTTTGCGATTGCGAGTTGGGGCACAATTCTCGAAAGGTTCAGTGTTGTAAGTCAGCCAGTGTTCCGCAGTTGCACAGTTCCGTAGTTAGTCTCTCGGAAGAAATTAAAATGGGATACCAATTTTTCAAGAATCAATGTCAGAAGAAATTTGAATCACTTCGTAAAATTGCTCGAAGTTCGAGAAAGTGAAGTTAGGACAAGAAACACGATAAGAAAAACGAAGAAATTGTTCGACGAATATGATTCGGATATCAAAGAAGCTAATGGATTAGATGAGGTGCAGATATCCTTTTGATTTTGGATAAACTGGCTGAAGAACAGAACAAGAATTTTTAGTCTTATAAGGATTTCAGTGAGCTATATGTATTCCGCAGCGTCGTGGTGCAGCGGTAAGCGCTGAGGTTCGTAATCCGAAGGTCGCCGGATCGAATCCTGAACGATTCAACAATTTCCCCCCATGAACCATGGACCTTGCCGTTGGTGGGGAGGCTTGTGTGCCTCAGCGATACAGATGGCCGTACCATAGGTGCAACCACAACGGAGGGGTATCTGTTGAGAGGCCAGACAAACATGTGGTTCCTGAAGAGGGGCAGCAGCCTTTTCAGTAGTTGCAAGGGCAACAGTCTGGATGATTGACTGATCTGGCCTTGTAACACTAACCAAAACGGCCTTGCTGTGCTGGTACTGCGAACGACTGAAAGCAAGGGGAAACTACAGCCATAACTTTTCCCGAGGACATGCAGCTTTACTGTATGATTAAATGATGATGGCGTCCTCTTGGGTAAAATATTCCGGTGGTAAAATAGTCCCCCCATTCGGATCTCCGGGCGGGGACTACTCAAGAGGACGTCGTTATCAGGAGAAAGAAAACTGGCGTTCTACGGATCGGAGCGTGGAATGTCAGATCCCTTAATCGGGCAGGTAGGTTAGAAAATTTAAAAAGGGAAATGGGTAGGTTAAAGTTAGATATAGTGGGAATTAGTGAAGTTCGATGGCAGGAGGAACAAGACTTTTGGTCAGGTGATTACAGGGTTATAAATACAAAATCAAATAGGGGTAATGCAGGAGTAGGTTTAATAATGAATAAAAAAATAGGAGTGCGGGTTAGCTACTACAAACAGCATAGTGAACGCATTATTGTGGCCAAGATAGACACAAAGCCCATGCCTACTACAGTAGTACAAGTTTATATGCCAACTAGCTCCGCAGATGATGAAGAAATTGATGAAATGTATGACGATAGAAAAGAAATTATTCAGGTAGTGAATTGAGACGAAAATTTAATAGTCATGGGTGACTGGAATTAGTCAGTAGGAAAATGGAGAGAAGGAAACATAGTAGGTGAATATGGATTGGGGGGGAAGAAATGAAAGAGGAAGCCGCCTTGTAGAATTTTGCACAGAGCATAACTTAATCATAGCTAACACTGGGTTCAAGATTCATAATAAAAGGTTGTATACCTGGAAGAATCCTGGAGATACTAAAAGGTATAAGATAGATTATATAATGGTATGACAGAGATTTAGGAACCAGGTTTTAAATTGTAAGACATTTCCAGGGCAGATGTGGACTCTGACCACAATCTCTTGGTTATGAACTGCAGATTGAAACTGAAGAAACTGCAAAAAGGTGGGAATTTAAGGAGATGGGACCTGGATAAACTGAAAGAACGAGAGGTTGTAGAGTGTTTCAGAGAGAGCATAAGGGAACAATTGACAGGAATGGGGGAAAGAAATACAGTAGAAGAAGAATGGGTAGCTCTGAGGGATGAAGTAGTGAAAGCAGCAGACGATCAAGTAGGTAAAAAGACGGGGGCTAATAGAAATCCTTGGGTAACAGAAGAAATATTGAATTTAATTGATGAAAGGAGAAAATATAAAAATGCAGTAAATGAAGCAGGCAAAAAGTAATACAAACGTCTCAAAAATGAGATCGACAGGAAGTGCAAAATGGCTAAGCAGGGATGCCTAGAGGACAAATGTAAGGATGTAGAGGCTTTTCTCACTAGGGGTAAGATAGATACTGCCTACAGGAAAATTAAAGAGACCTTTGGAGAGAAAAGAACCACTTGTATGAATATCAAGGGCTCAGATGGAAACCCAGTTCTAAGCAAAGAAGGGAAGGCAGAAAGGTGTAAGGAGTATATAGAGGATTTATACAAGGGCGATGTACTTGAGGACAGTATTATGGAAATGGAAGAGGATGTAGATGAAGATGAAATGGGAGATACGATACTGCGTGAAGAGTTTGACAGAGCACTGAAAGACCTGAGTCGAAACAAGGCCCCGGGAGTAGACAACATTCTATTAGTACTACTGACGGCCTTGGGAGAGCAAGTCCTGACAAAACTCTACCATCTGGTGAGCAAGATGTATGAGACAGGTGAAATACCTTCAGACATCAAGAAGAATATAATAATTCCAATCCCAAAGAAAGCAGGTGTTGACAGATGTGAAAATTACCGAACTATCAGTTTAATAAGTCACAGCGGCAAAACACTAACGTGAATTCTTTACAGACGAATGGAAAACTGGTAGAAGCGGACCTCGGGGAAGATCAGTTTGGATTCCGTAGAAATGTTGGAACACGTGAGGCAATACTAACCTTACGACTTATCTTAGAAGAAAGATTAAGAAAAGGCAAACCTACGTTCCTAGCATTTGTAGACTTAGAGAAAGCTTTTGACAATGTTGACTGGAATACTCTCTTCCACATTCTAAAGGGGGCAAGGGTAAAATACAGGGAGCGAAAGGCTATTTACAATTTGTACAGAAACCAGATGGCAGTTATAAGAGTCGAGGGGCATGAAAGGGAAGCAGTGGTTGGGAAAGGAGTGAGACAGGGTTGTACCTATCACCGATGTTATTCAATATGTATATTGAACAAGCGGTAAAGGAAATAAAAGAAAAATTTGCAGTAGGAATTAAAATCCACGGAGAAGAAACAAGATTTGCGAACTGAAATGGGGTTCCATGGTTTGTTAATACCACCCAAGGGTGAATGACGGAAGGTGTGGACCAAGGACATTTGAGGTACTTCCTTCACTGTTTATTTTTTTTACAACACACTTCTTTATTAATAACATTGATAATACTTTTAAAAGGAAACAACACAACAGGCCTTGTAAATTAATATGGCTATGAGCACTGTGGGACTTATCTTCTGAGGTCACCAGTCCCCTACAACGTAGAACTACTTAAACCTAACTAACCTAAGGACATCACACACATCCATGCCCGAGGCAGGATTCGAACCTGCGACCGTAGCGCCTTCTAAATCGCCCAACTGCATAAGTGAACTACTAAAAATAATCGTTAATATGTTTTGAAACACAATAAACTTCAACTCACAAATAGCATTCAGTTGTTTACTAATTAATATCTGTTCAAAGCAATTTTCCCACATAATCCACAACTTGAAACCAGAAATGAGTGCACTTCATTGCTATTAAATGTCTGCATAAGTTAATGGCCATACATAGTAACCTCTGAACAACAATTCAATTGACTTAAAAAAAAACACAACCACCTAAACATGTTTACAGAATTATGGGAAAGAAACGTATATACACCTTCTGTTTAGCAAATGAACCACTTTCGGCCTGAGCCACCAACAACATAAGTCGGTCTCTTTACCCACATGGAGCCAGTACGAGTTACTGGAAGGAAAACTAAACCGAGCACTGGTACACAGCGTCTGGTCCACCGCACTGTCCAGCTCGCAGCCCTGTCGCGTCGCGCTGTCTCGTCGAGCTTCCACACCGGCCCTCGTACAAAGATGTCGGGTCGCTCTGGGACGGGTGTCTGCACAGAGCCGCCTGCCTGGAGGCCGGAGCACTGTGCGGTGGGGCGACCAGCAGAGGTGGAGGAGGAGGAGGAGGAACAAGTGGCGCTGCAGGTCCTGTAGGCGTGTCAAGGGGGCGCTCCTCTGGTCCGTGACGTCGGAGGTGTGGGAGGGTCACAGTGGCTGCCGTGGCGGCTCGAGTGTTGCGTTGCGGGCCACCAGTGGAGGACGGGTGTAGAGTAGGAGGTACACGCCTGCCCGGCTAGCCGCGCCGTCTGACGCCGTGCTTCCCGAGCGGGAAGGCGTGCCGGTCCCCGGCACGAATCAGTCCGGCCGATTCGTGTCACGTCCGGTTTGCTGGCCGGCCTGTGGATGGTTTTTAAGGCGGTTCTCCATCTACCGCGGCGATTGCGGGCTGGTTGCCCTTATTCCGCCTCACTTACACTATGTCGGCGACTGCTGCGCCAACACTGTCTCCACGTACGCGTACACCATCATTACACTACCACACAGACATTTCGGGTTCCACTTTTGTGGTACGAGATGTTCCTGGGAAGGGGGGGGGGGGGGCAGGGTCCACTGGGGGCCGAATCACACAATAACCCTGGGTTAAGTGTGGGGCGGCGGAGGGGTGGACTGCTGTGGGGTTGTGGACCACTGGGTGTTACGGCGGGAAGAACCGTCTCCGTCGTTTCTAGGACCGCAGTTTAGTACACAATACACGCGGTACACACCCCATACATGTAGTAATAATGATGTTGTCGACACAAGTGTCACGGGACATGTTGACACGACCGAGGATTGCGCGAACTAAACAGTCAGAGCGAGTCCACACAGCTGCCTTCACTGGTCAGCGACGCCGTCGTCCCCACAAGCATTTGTACTCGAGATACTGCACTTCATACACGACACCTCTCAAGTAAAGAATGAAAGTGAGTCAAACTCTTTCAGGATTCTGCGAGATGCCAAAAGGTAGCAACTTGGCGAATCTTTAGCCAAAACTGAACATTGCTCTTCAAATACACTCTGGCATACTCCACAGTAAGGTAAAATACACAAATAATTATTTAAGAAAATCACAAAAACAGGATCGTCTTAATTATTTCGGTGGCTTTACTGTCGAGTCAGATTTGACAGTGAAACTGAAGTAAGCGAAAATCGTAAATTTGTTTTCCAATGACAGAGCAAGGACAAAATCAAATGGTTCAAATGGCTCTGAGTACTATGGGACTTAACATCTGAGGTCATCAGTCCCCTAGAACTTAGAACTTCTTAAACCTAACTAACCTAAGGACATCACACGCATCCATGCCCGAGGCAGGATTCGAACCTGCGACCGTAGCGGTCGCGCGGTTCCAGACTGAAGCGCCTAGAACCGCTCAGCCACAACGGCCGGCAGGACAAAATCCCTTCTTATTTCAGTAGTCAGTGTTTTGCGTCCTGATACCTTCCTAAATGTAATGCAAATTGTTTGTATTGTTTCTGTTTAATTTGAGTAAAAGCACAATTTCAATGTTGACATTTATATGTATTGTGTGAATGTTTATTAATTTTTTCTGTTCGTATTTTTATTAAAATCACTCTTTTAAGTTCGAAAGTCAATCTTAAATAATTATCTGTGTTTCATATCGGTGGGTTGGTGGTGGTGGTGGTGGTGGTGGTGGTGGTGGTGGGCGGCGGCAGCAGAGATGTTTTTGCTCAGGGGCGTCTCATGAATCCTAAGTACAGACTTGTCCACAGTCACTGACCTACAGCCATTCGAACGGAAACCGTTACTCCTGTAGTGCTGTCACAGCACCCTTGCTGCCTCAGCCAAATAAGGCGCTTATTAAATGCACTGGAGGATTCAGTCAACACTATCTGCTGCGAATGCACTGTCACAGGGAGACACACTTGTTCGATTCTCAGTCGCTCAACTGCACGACTGCAATGTTCTCGTGGAAACTGCCAACAGCAGCAAGGACCCTCAAACCTGTAACCACGTTATTGGGTATAACAACAACTTATAATCTGTAATTTTGCATACAAGCGAATGATCCATTTTGTGACGATCTAACTCCCATTATTTATTTTTTATACATAACGACATGGAATAAACACATGCCAAAAGTTAGTTCCGTACGGATACGATCTATTTCTTTTAATAATAAATTAAAGTCAACCACTGCAGCTTATGTCTATTTTCAGGCAATTCTCAGGGACCACTGTAAGGATTTTGGTATGGCTTTAGTTAATAGATTGGTTCACGGGGTAGGTTTGTGTATATGATTTATAAATATTTCTTAGAAAGTGATATATATTATTTATCTATTTATTCATACTATGAATCATAGTATCTCCGTTCCATTTCTTCTGTGGTGGTGATCTGCTCAGAACATCCGCCCACAAACAGATTTTGCATACGCAGTGGAGAGTGAAGTAACAACACTATTTTCATCTAGCATTGAAAAACGTATTTCGGTTATTAGTCCAATATTTGATTACGTGATCCATTGTGTGAACTTAAAAAGTGGTTATTGGACATATGGTTATGTATTTTAAATATCAAACATATGGAGTGAAAATATTTTACTCGAACAAATGTGTCCACATTTTAAGAAAAACCTACCGGTGGTCGGGCTCGATCCTAGGACCTTGCTTTACACATAGATACATTCATATCCGCGCCACCAAATCTCCAAACATAATCTTAAAGTATTATCTGTTACGAACAGCATCAATAATTTTTAATGAGATTTTCTCGAGACTGATACAAAATTGTGCTTTATGCTTCTACCTATTTTCAAGTCTAGGCCATGAACTTGAAGTATATTTAAAAGTGAATCGAATGCGTGAGCGAATGGAGGAAGATATCATTTATCCAGAAGTGACATACGCCATCCGAAACGACTTAACCTTTGACCGCTGACAAGAAATCTTGGTTTTGGTTTCTACGTACTTCCTGAGACCCCTCGTATATAAGCGTGTGCAGTAGACTAAGTCTCACATTCCGAATCTAAGAGATCAGCGTGCGAATCATTCAACTCTCTTTTTTTCCACACGTTACGATTGCGACTAAGTTAAGAAAGTCGATGATTCGAATACTGAGCACGAAATGTTACTTCCTACATGCTACACAGCATCCTTGGTTTTGTTGTTCGCACTTCTCAAATCAGTGCCTGATTTTTGGAAAAGATGCATGATGTGAGTACATGACGATCGTCGTGAGGACTGAGTTCTCCGCATTGTATATCGGGCTGCGAATGCTCTGGCGGATTTGTTCTTGCTAAGTATGCGTGAGGTTCCCTGTTCCATGCTTACTACTTTAACTGTTGCCTTAAGTACTAGATGCGATAGGTACTCTGCTTCCCGCAATCAAATTCACGGAAATCCAAGTGATGTAAACACATCCTCCATTCAAATGTGTCACAAACGTAACGGTAATTGCTGTGTTTAAAGAAAAGAACATATCAGCCATGACGAGCTTAAAACGGGGCAGGGGAGTTAACTGTAAAAAAAAATTTAAATTCCCTCAGCGAGGTTCTTTCCATACAACAGGAAAAAGTGCACTTCGCTAACAGAGTTGTTACTACTAGCTGTAATGCTCATAGATAATTGTGTCTCGCTCACTGTTCGTTTTGTATGAGATGCAGTAGGTTCACATGAGATTGACAGTATGTTGGTAGAATCATGTTTTCTAGCCACTTATGTTCTGTACCAGTTAGTAAAACTTCGCAATTTAATGTAACGAATAGGTGAGCGGTCTCAAAAATTGTGTCAAGATGAAGCTTTCGCAGCTTAAGATGCCAACCGAACTACCAAGCCGTATTGGCTGCTGTGACGACCGAGAGAAAATCACTCCCCACGAACTCGGAAATGGGAATGACTGTCACACAACGGCCTGAATTTTGTGAATGGAATGGCCCTCGTAAATGACTTTTGGATGTCAGTTCTTCCACAGATAAGTAAACGTGTAATTAATTACAAGAGGATTTATCGAACTACCGAATTAACCCCAATATGTTACAATCATTCCATGTAAGTACATAGACAAGCAAGAAAGCAATAATTATATATTGATGTGAGCAACGAATTACGAGGTTAGAGGGACTACGAATTACGAACAACGAGGCGCACTTGAACCAGAGGTGGGCGGGGGAGACCGCGCAATCCGTGACATGGCGCAGCAAACCGCGCAGCTACACCGCGCGCTGATCGTGCAAGAAAGATGTTCCGTGCATGCAACTGACAAAAGCTGGTCAGTCACGTAGGAGCACTCGAATTCTTGATCTAGCGTTGAATGACGGAACCTAATCAGGTTCAGAAGCAAGACCGAAAAGCGCGATGCTGCTTTCCTTCCCAGTCAGGCTGCGCTGGGAGATATTCCCACTGCAGGCGACGTGTCGGAGCGTCGAGCTCGTCACACAGCGGAGCCTGCTGCTAGCCGCTGGTCACCGCCCGCCGTGTGATCGGCTGACCCCCAGAAAAGCGAGTCCGGCCTCTGCAGTGCCAGCAGAGTCAGAACGTCTGCTTTTGCCCATCTCGAAGCATCGAACATCTGCTTCCCTGTCTCCATCCATCCAAAAAAAATTCTTTGTTTCCTCTAGGTTCTGCACAAAACCAGTGCAAAAGTATAGTACACCAATGAGAAGGCTCTACTAAATATTGGCCAGCTAGTCCAACACACCATTTTGCAAGTGTTTTACAAGTTATCCAATGGGCTGCCTTCTGGTGTGTATAATTTTGAGAAAATAAACTCCTACCTGTCACTTCTCAGATACCCAAGTAGTGGGACAAGAGGGGCATCACCCCACTCTGCACTGTTGTCAAATTTATTCAAGATCGCGGTTCCAAGATGGCGGCGACGGACGTGGCAAATTCACAATGATGTCATGATATAAGTTCAAATTTTTGCGTGGAAACAGGTCAACCGGGCTACCTCCACTAACCTATCCATCTCCTCCCATCCCACCACTCTGTTCAGAAACAAAATGGCGGGAAGTTCAAATTTTGACGCTAAAAAGAGGTCAGTTGGGCTACCTCCACTAACCTAAGTCATCCACCCTCCACCTCTTCCTTGAAATTGGCATTGAAAGGACTCAGCCTTGCTGGACTGCTGGATAGGATGGCTGTAAGTGTTCACTTTGCATGAAGTATACATTTAAACAATTTGAGTTTTCATAGGCTGCAGCTCTATCCAGTGTGTTCGTTATAAGGTCTTGAGTCCAGCTGGCCTAGCACACAGTACTGCCACTAGAGGTTATATCCTTTCTTTCAGGAGTGCTAGTTCTGCAAGGTTCACAGGAGAGCTTCTGTAAAGTTTGGAAGGTAGGACACGAGGTACTGGCAGAAGTAAAGCTGTGATGCTGGGGCGTGAGTCATGCTTGAGTAGCTCAGTTGGTAGAGCACATGCCCGCAAAAGGCACAGGTCCTGAGTTCGAGTCTCGGTCCAGCACACATCTCAATCTGCCAGGAAGTCTCATACCAGCGCACACTCCGCTGCAGAGTGAAAATCTCATTCTGAACACATGAACTGATCAACATTAAGAAAAAAAAGCGTCAGGATACGGTGGTATATAAAAATGTATGTGTAATAAGCTAAAGAATAACATAAAAATTGCCTTAACTGGCTATGGAACAGCTTCTTCCAAGGAAACCAGACAGAAATCACCCCATCTGTTACGGGTAAAGATCTTTCACACAGATTCATAAGAGTTATGCAATGAACGGCAGAAGCGATTGTGTCAAAATTATTCGGTGTTGATGGAAACTGAAATAAAACAGAGATTTAGATGACGATACCCCTTACCACCAACCCCATTTAATTTATGTATCACGAAGAAACTGCACATATTTCTCGTCAGCACACTTTAAAATTTATTACGCATCTATAGACTCCATATTATTTGGAGGTCCCCGAGTAATTATAGCTGGTACGCAAAGACGTCTACAACTGGAGATGCATCTGTTTCCAAAAGCGAAACCTTAGCATAACGCCACAGTCGTCTAAGTTCCCTAGAGACGTGCGTTAACGTGCCACCGCTCATCACAGCGCCGCCGAGTCAGAGCGGTGCCGCGACTTGACAGAACCGCTGGCAGCGTGTTCCAGGGGACGTGGGCTCACAGGTCAGCGAGTCGAGCCACGGACGTCTCCACGGCGTCTGGAGGGCCTGGCTGGGCACTCGCGGCACTGCCGATGGCCGGCCCCTACACCCCACCCTGCTCTGTCTCCCAGAGTACTCCCAAAGAACACAGTGTCGACCCTATGTCCGAGTGAAACGTTCGCCACCGTGCAGGCACAACATCTACACACGCGACAAAATACTTGAATTTTGCAGTGAGAAAACGCCCAGTAAAGTGGCAATAAAGAACATTTACCTGGCACAGTGCTCACCACCGCTGTTGTAGCCCCGATAACTTTGTGGCAAATGTTCTCGCCGCCTATTTGACTGCAGCTGAAAACACTTCGGTTCAACTCGACATGGCGCTATCCAGCTGTAATGGCTACCACTTGACAGATGTAAGAAAACGGCAGTATCGCGGTGCAAGAATGGTCACATGGATTATCCGTATGTCATCGACCAGGGGAAACGGCTAATGGCAGTATGACAACTTGAAAAGATTAAAGAGCAATTTGCGATACTACTAAATACACAGTTTTGACCTGTGACAGAATATTATTGACTTCTTGTGACGTCACCTCGCGTAGTACACTTAGAACTGAAATGCTCTATGGCGTTGTTCGACTCCACATTTTTGCTGATGTCGAGATAAATTGTTTTGTCTTGGCAATGTGTTAGGAACGATAGTGTTCTGTGGTAAAAATAAAAATGTGCACCGCTGTGCAGCTTTCTTCGCTGTACTCGATTCGTCTTCTCTGTCTCGTACTATTAATCTAAGACTGAATACCGTATTTGTATCTAATATTCTCATTCACGTCTTGATATAATTCCTGTAATGAAAACTCAACCTTTCATTAACAGTCCAAAAGATTGCCAGAAATTTGTTATCGCGTTGAATACATAGTCTGATGCACAGTCACCTTGCTGATTACATCGCTGACCATATACGAGTAGACATACAGTGTCTCAATTCCCACTTTATGCCATTAAACGTCTGACACAATTTGATGATAATCGAATACATTACATATATACAGTCACAAATTTAGTAAGCAGGTCACACAAATTCAAACAACGAAGTTTTCCAACTGAGTCACGAGCTACCAACAAGTGCTGCAATGTACAAAACTGACTTAAAAGTTTATCATACGAAATCAAGTTACCAATAGGTGTCTGGAACTTTCATCTGCATCCGAAAACAAACCTTTAGTTTACCAATAGTAACTTTCTATACACATAGTCAAAGAGAAGCATCTACGTTGTGACGACTGCAAATACAGGGTGGTCCATTGATCGTGACCGGACCAAATATCTCACGTAATAAGCGTCAAACGAGAAAACTACACAGAACGAAACTTTGCTAGCTTGAAGAGGGAAACCAGATGGCGCTATGGTTGGCCCGCTAGATGGCGCTGCCATAGGTCAAACGGATATCAACTGCGTTTTTTAAAATAGGAACCCTCAACTTTTATTACATATTCGTGTAGTACGTAAAGAAATATGAATGCTTCAGTTGGACCACTTTTTTCGCTTTGTGATAGATGGTGCTGTAATAGCCACAAAGGTATACGTACGTGATATCACGTAACATTCCGCCAGTGCGGACGGTATTTGCTTCGTGATACATTACCCGTGTTAAAATTGACCGTTTACCAATTGCGGAAATGGTCTATATCGGGTTGATGTATGGCTATTCTGATCAAAATGCCCAACGGGCGTGTGCTATGTTTACTGCTCGGTATCCTGGACATCATCCAAGTGTCCGGAACGTTCTCCGGATAGTTAGGTTATTTAGGGAAACGGTAAGTGTTCAGCCACATGTGAAACGTCAACCACGAGCTGCAATAAATGACGATACCCAAGTAGGTGTTTTAGCTGCTGTCGCGGCTAATCTGCACATCAGTAGCAGACAAACTGCTCAAGAATCGGGAATCTCAAAAACGTCGCTGTTGAGAATGCTACATCAACATCGATTGCAACCGTACCATATTTCTGTGCACCAGGAATTGCATGGCGACGACTTTGAACGTCGTGCGCAGCTCTGCCACTGGGCACAAGAGAAATTACGAATTACGGGACGTGACAGATTTTTTGCACGCGTTCTATTTAGCGACGAAGCGTCATTCACCAACAGCGGTAACGTAAACCGGCATAATATGCACTATTGGGAAACGGAATTTCTTTCTGTGGGGAAAGTTGAAGGATGTTTGCTATTGTGATCCACCGACAACGCCTGACAACATGCGTTAGCGCATTGTCAATGCATGTGCGAACATTACGGAAGGCGAAGTACTCGCTGTCGAGAGGAATGTCGTTACACGTATTGCCAGATGCATTGAGGTCGACGGACACCATTTTGAGCATTTATTGCATTAATGTGGTATTTACAGGTAATCACGCTGTAACAGCATGCGTTGTCAGAAATAAGTTCACGAAGGTACATGTATCACATTGGAACAACCGAAATAAAATGTTCAAACGTACCTATGTTCTGTATTTTAACTTAAAAAACCTACCTGTTACCAACTGTTCGTCTAAAATTGTGAGCCATATGTTTGTGACTACTACAGCGCCATCTATCACAAAGCGAAAAAAGTTGTCCAACTAAAACATTCATATTTCTTTACGTACTACACGAATATGTAATAAAAAGTGGGGGTTCCTATTTTAAAAAAACGCAGTTGATATCCGTTTGACCTATGGCAGCGCCATCTAGCGGGCCAACCATAGCGCCATCTGGTTTCCGCCTTCAAGCTAGAAAAGTTTCGTTCTTTGTAGTTTTGTCATTTGACGCTCATTTCGTGAGATATTTGGCACGGTCACTATCAATGGACCACCCTGTTTATAACTCGTGTTGTAAGAAGAATAACAGGCTGACAGCAAGCTTCTTGGGTCGTACCTATCAGCACTGATGTGTCCCGCGCCCCAAAAGGTGGAGCTAAGACTTCCTGAAAAGCTCCCAAGCCCGAAAAGAGTTTTTAAGAGAGCGGCTCTCGTGCTGTGAGATAAGCTGTATCACTTCAGTGAGCAACATCGACAGCTTCTTCTCGGTTTCAGTAAGCGCACGATTTCGCAACGCCGCTGTTACAGCCTCTGCTGAAATCGCAGTATTGCTAATCAACGACACACACCCCTTACACCGACTGTGCATTGTTGCGAACTTTCCCAGGGATCGTCACTGCAGAAAAATATCCTGAGTTACACAGACCTCACCCGGAAGCTTTTATTACTGGTGACGTGATGCAGGAGTTTTGTATTCACGCCTGTTTAGAAATGTATAACACATAAGAAACCAAACTTAATTATGCATGAGGTGCTGATGACATCGGTCCTTAAATTACACGCTATGACCGATCAGCATCATTAAAGGGAACGTAGTTGTGCATTAAAACTAGTTACAAGTGAACAAAGAAATTAAGTAACTAACCCAGTAGTTCAAATATTTAAATACCGACAACATTTACCCTCGCATAGAACAGAAGGACAATAGTTTGTAGAAATTCTTGCGGCTGTAAAAAGATCGATGCTCCAAGCATAAGCCAACTACCACCGTCATACCTTAGCAAAAGATCTTATCGAGAAACCGAGAAAAATCTGTTCGTAAGTAAACTCGCTAAGCGGGTCCAACGCTTCTATCCAGTCACTCGTTGACCAGTCTGGTGGGGCAGTAGAAGATAGCATAAGGAAAACCCGAGTTTTAAATTTCACATTTAGGATATCGTTCAGGTAGCAGAATCGTACAAACATACCGCTGTTTGACGGTCTTGGAGTACGTAGTAATGCGCATCCGCGGCGTGGCAAAGTATCTAGAAGAGTTGAAAGCAAATAAGTTGCCAAGTCCGGATGGATATCCAGTCCGTTTGTACAAAGTACTCTACGGTAGTGATTCCTTACTTAGCCTGCATTTATCGCGAATCTCTCGCCCAGCGAAGGAAAACACAGTATGTGTTTCCCGTATATGACAAGGGTAAAAGAACGGACCCGCAAAATTACAGATCATTACTCTAGCATCGGTTTTCTGCAGAATTCTTGACATATTCTAAGTTCGAATATAATAAATTTACTTGAGATGGAAAAGCTTCTGTCCACGAATCAGTAGGATTTTAGAGCCCTTCGCTCCTGCGAAACTCAGCGTGCCATCTTCTCACGTGACATCCTGTGAACAATGGACGAAGGGCAACAGGTGGATTCGATGTTCCTAGCTTTCCGAAAAGCGTTCGACACGCTGCCCCGCTGCAGACTGTTAACGAAGAGTACGAGTATACGGAATACGTTCCCAGAGACGTGAGTGGCTCGAAGCCTTATAAAGTGACAGAATCCATTACGTAGTTCTCTGACCGCGGGCGTTCATCAGAGACGGGGATATCGTCAGGATTGCCCCAGAGAAGTGTGATAGGACGTCTGTCACTTTCTGTCTACGTAAACGATCTGGCGGAACGGATGGGCAGCAATCTGTAGCTGTTTGCTGATGACGCTGCGGTGTACAGGGAGGTGTCGTGGTTGAGTGACTGTGAGTCGACGCCAGATAAGACAGAATTTCCGATCGGTGTGATGATGGCAGCTAGCTCTAAATCTAAAGAAATAGAATACAGATGAGTAGGAGAAACGAACCCATAATGTTTGAATACAGCGGTAGTGGTGTGCTGCTTGACAGTCACGTCGATTAAAAACCTACCCATAACGTTGCAAAGAAATATGAAATGGAGCGAGCGTGTAAGGATGGCATGAAGAACGCGAATGGCCGACTTCAGTTTATTGGGAGAATTTTAGGAATGTGTCGTTCGTCTGTAAAGGAGGGCGCATATATGGCACTAGTTCAAATGGCTCTGAGCACTATGGGACTTAACATCTGCGGTCATCAGTCCCCTAGAACTTAGAACTACCTAAACCTAACTAACCTAAGGACGCCACACACATCCAAGCCCGAGGCAGGATTCGAACCTGCGACCGTAGCGGCCACGCAGTTCCAGACTGAAGCGCCTAGAACCGCTCGGCCACAGCTGCCGGCATGGCACTAGTGTGACTCATTCTTGAGAACTGCTAGAGCGTTTGGTATTGTCGCCAGGTCGGACTGAAGGAAGACATCGCAAGTGAAAGTCAGAATTACGTAAATATTTGAACAGTAACAAACAATATTTTTGCCTAGCAATACTGTTTAAAGAATAAGGAAAACGGTCGCCAGCCTAATTAGGCAAGAGAAAGATGAACGTTCTCGTTTAAGAAAGTAGGTGTGAGCAACTTTAACGGACAAACACAACCTATACTTGGCCACACGCGAGTGCAATGAACCCTGACACATACATATGTGTACGATAAGATTGAAACTAACAGCTAGAGCAGCACAAATTATTTGCGAAAATATAACAGATACCGAAACACACTATTACTTTCAGAGATTGTTCAAAGTGAATGGTCTTTATAACATTACTATTAACGTTCACTGCAGGACCATAAATTGGACATAGGTTAAGTCTCTCTCAGTTAAATACTTTACTATTTAAAATGAAAGCTAATTGGGATCTACTAACAGGTTGCTTCTCACTTTCTTTCGAATAAAGAAATTATGGTTTTCATTAATAGTGGTCTTCCCGTTATTTGTTACCTAGCATTAGTACAATAGACAAACTGTGGATCCTGTTATACTATTAATATGCACTTATAATACACAAGAGAGACAAACACTTAGCAATCATGAACATATAATTTTCTGCTATTGCAGTTTTCCACTTTTACTACAGTGAAACACAATGTTGACAAAATTGCAAGAAACTGACTCACCTTTTAAAATTTACTACAGGCAGCAATCTGATCATTTGCTTAGAAAAACTTTATAAGCCTCAGTTTTATGAACTTCTAATCTTTAAAAGAAACAGCAAACTGTCTTTATTACCAATGTCTTCTACTTGCAAATAAATGATTAAATAGGTGACTTTGAAACTCCACAAAACTGTAAATTGGACTACACTCCTGGAAATTGAAATAAGAACACCGTGAATTCATTGTCCCAGGAAGGGGAAACTTTATTGGCACATTCCTGGGGTCAGATGCATCACATGATCACACTGACAGAACCACACGCACATAGACACAGGCAACAGAGCATGCACAATGTCGGCACTAGTACAGTGTATATCCACCTTTCGCAGCAATGCAGGCTGCTATTCTCCCATGGAGACGATCGTACAGATGCTGGATGTAGTCCTGTGGGACGGCTTGCCATGCCATTTCCGCCTGGCGCCTCAGTTGGACCAGTGTTCGTGCTGGACGTGCAGACCGCGTGAGACGACGCTTCATCCAGTCCCAAACATGATCAATGGGGGACAGATCCGGAGATCTTGCTGGCCAGGGTAGTTGACTTACACCTTCTAGAGCACGTTGGGTGGCACGGGATACAAGCAGACGTGCATTGTCCTGTTGGAACAACAAGTTCCCTTGCCGGTCTAGGAATGGTAGAACGATGGGTTCGATGACGGTTTGGATGTACCGTGCACTATTCAGTGTCCCCTCGACGATCACCAGTGGTGTACGGCCAGTGTAGGAGATCGCTCCCCACACCATGATGCCACGTGTTGGCCCTGTGTGCCTCGGTCGTATGCAGTCCTGATTGTGGCGCTCACCTGCACGGCGCCAAACACGCATACGACCATCATTGGCACCAAGGCAGAAGTGACTCTCATCGCTGAAGACGACACGTCTCCATTCGTCCCTCCATTCACGCCTGTCGCGACACCACTGGAGGCGGGCTGCACGATGTTGGGGCTTGAGCGGAAGACGACCTAACGGTGTGCGGGACCGTAGCCCAGCTTCATGGAGACGGTTGCGAATGGTCCTCGCCGATACCCCAGGAGCAACAGTGTCCCTAAATTGCTGGGAAGTCGCGGTGCGGTCCCCTACGGCACTGCGTAGGATCCTACGGTCTTGGCGTGCATCCGTGCGTCGCTGCGGTCCGGTCCCAGGTCGACGGGCACGTGCACCTTCCGCCGACCACTGGCGACAACATCGATGTACTGTGGAGACCTCACGCTCCACGTGTTGAGCAATTCGGCGGTACGTCCACCCGGCCTCCCGCGTGCCCACTATACGCCCTCGCTCAAAGTCCGTCAACTGCACATACGGTTCACGTCCACGCTGTCGCGGCATGCTACCAGTATTAAAGACTGCGATGGAGCTCTGTATGCCACGGCAAACTGGCTGACACTGACGGCGGCGGTGCACAAATGCTGCGCAGCTAGCGCCATTCGACGGTCAACACCGCGGTTCCTGGTGTGTCCGCTGTGCCGTGCGTGTGATCATTGCTTGTACAGCCCTCTCGCAGTGTCCGGAGCAAGTATGGTGGGTCTGACACACCGGTGTCAATGTGTTCTTTTTTCCATTTCCAGGAGTGTATTTCCATCACTGGGAGGCTTTTACAAAACTACATTTACTACCTCCCATAATTTCATGAAATCCACAGTAAACCTGAATACTCTCTTATTACCAAAGATCAAACATCATTTAATTTTTTTAGGCTTTCATTTTTTACACAAACTAGGACACTCGGTAATCATAGTTCAAATGGAGAGGAGCCTCAGAGCTATTGTAATAGGGAAAAAATTAAGGTAGGTACATAAATTGTTATAAGTTACCTTATATTTGTGCACACTAAATCGCCCAATAAGCTGATCCTTCACTGTACATTATTATAGCACTCCTTTACAGTGATTGCGCAATGTGGTGGCAACTGTATGTTGGTAGGCGGATTTGCAGACAGAATTGCTGGACTCTGGCCCTTCTTGGTGGCGATGATGAATACCAATTCTAGAATCGTTCCAGCTATTTATCCATCCATACGAGGCATTGGAAAGTAGCAGAAAAAGCCTCTCTCGGAACCACCACAATATGCAACCTTTACTTAGGCAGTGCACAGTTTGGTAGCTCGTCCCCGACTGACTCTTGGTTCCACCTTTTCTACCTAGGCCAGCCACAATTTGCGCGCGCTACACTGTTCCGTTCCGGAGGGGAACCACTACACCTTTTACATACAAACTAACTAAAAATCCAAAGTGAAGGTTAGCAGTTTACATAACAGCAAACAAACATTTTAAATAAACCAGAACATTTGCACATATCGACATTTCTACAAAAAATTATTCACACAGAAATTACAATTATATATAGTACGTTTTGTTCCCTCCAAATAGGACAAACAATTTAAATGACAGATACACTACATTGCATAGAATCAAACCATGACATCAAAGTTCTTACAAAGGAAGGAGTATACAGTTTCGTGTTATAAATTCAATCAATAAACATTTACAGAAGCTCAACGATGTAACATTAAATAAAACAAAAGCAAAATAAATCAGTAGAGTATGAGAGATATGGTGTTACAAATGGGGCGCTCAGCGGAACTGACGGACTTCGAGCGTGGTCTGGTGATCGGGTTTCTCTTGTGTCATGCGTCTGTACACGAGATTTCTACACTCCTAAAAATCCCTTGGTCCACTATTCCCGATGTGATAGTGAAGTGAAAACGTGAAGGGACACGTACAACACAAAAGCGTACAGGCTGACCTCATTTATTGACAGACATAGACCGCTGACAGTTGAAGAGGGTCGTAATGTGTAATAGGCAGACATCTATCCAGATCATCACACAGGAATTCCAAACTGCATCAGGATCCACTGCAAGTACTATGACTGTTAGGCGGGAGGTGAGAATACTTGGATTTCCTGGTCGAGCGGCTGCTCATAAGTCACACATCACGCCAGTAAATGCCAAACGACGGCTCGCTTGGTGTAAAGAGCGTAAACAATGGACGATTGAACAGCGGAAAAACGTTGTGTGGAGTGACGAATCACCCACACCTTGCTTGCACCCCTTTTGGTTTTGCGTGGCAGAATCACTGCAGAGTCCTACATTGATGTTTTCAGCACCTTCTTGTTTCCCACTGTTGAAGAGCACTTGGGGTATAGCGATTGCATCTTTCAAAACGATGGAGCACCTGTTCATAATGCTCGGCATGTGGCGGAGTGGTTACACGATACTAACATCCCTGTAGCCGGCCGCTGTGGCCGAGCGGTTCTAGGCGCTTCAATCCGGAACCGCACGACCGCTACGGTCGCAGGTTCAAATCCTGCCTCGGGAATGGATGTTTGATGCCCTTAGGTTAGTTAGGTTTAAGCAGTTCCAAGTTCTAGGGGACTAATGACCTCAGATATTAAGTCCCATAGTGCTCAGAGCCATTCGAACCATTCGAACCATTTGTACCATCCTTATAATGGACTGGCCTGCACAGAGTATTGACCTGAATCCTAGAGAACACCTTTGGGATGTTTTGGAACGCCTACTTCGTGCCATGCCTCACCGACCAAACATCGATACCTCTCCTCAGTGCAGCACTCTGTCAAAATGGGCTGCCATTCCCCACGAAATCTTCCAGCACTTGATTGAACGTATGCCTGCGAGAGTGGAAGCTCTCATCAAGGCTAAGGGTGGGCCAACACAATATTGGATTCCAGCATTACCCATGGAGGACGCCACGAACTTGTAAGTCATTTTCAGCCATGTGTCTGGATACTTTAGATCACATAGTGTGTTAGGAGAATGATTCTTGGGCTCAAATGGGAATCGCTGGAGGGAAGATGGCGTTCTTTCTTTCAAGGAATAATATCGAGAAAGTTTAGAGAAGCGACATTTGAAGCTGACTGTAGAACGATTCTTCTGTCGCCAACATATATTTCACGTAAGGGTCACGAAGGTAAGAGAAATGACTGATCGTACAGAGACATGTAGACTGTCGTTTTTCGCCCACTCTGTCTGCTAGTAGAACAGGAAAGGAAAATAGTAGTGGAACAAGGTATCTCCCGCCACGCACTGTATGGTGGATTACGAAGTATCTATGTAGATGCATTTGTTGATGTAGTATTTACGGGTGCGACGATGGAAGAGTGGTTATCGACAGCTATGTTTGTACATTTTTTTTTTTACAAAAGATATCCCAGAAAGAAAAGCCATAACTGAATACTGTTGCACTGGGGGATAGTGACCACAAAGGAAGATCACGGTTAAATGCACGCGACAAGAAACGCTGGACAGAAGCAAAGCTAACATTGCATCGACAGTGAGCAACTGTTAGAAGACCTCACATGTATTCAGGTCACGTGAATCGTTTCTCGGGGGACGCTGTTGCACACAAGCGATTCCATGCCTTGATGACTACCGCAATGTGTAAAATGGCGACGGAGATCTCCAACTTGATGTACTGATAGACCTATTCTGTAGTCGTTCACACCACTTAGGCACTGCAGGTAACGTTACGAAACGAAGCTAGAAACGATGAACATAATTACGAAGTCTATTAATGGTTAGGAGTTAAAAGCCATGCCACTAATATTAGGATAAGAAATTTATCATGCAAGTGCCGTCTCATGGTGATATAGTGTTTGTCAAATTAGTACGAGAAAAACATAAGTTATATACACTGAAGAGCCAAAGAAACTGGTTCACCTGGCAAATATCGTGTAGGGTCCAAGCGGGCGCGCAGAAATACCGCAACACGACGTGACATGGACTCGACTTATGTCTGAAGTATTTCCGGAGGAAACTGGCACTATGAATCCTGTAGGGCTAGCCATAAATCAGTAAAAGCACGAGGCGATGGAGATCTCTTCTGTTGCGGCGTATAGTCAAGCGCCGGAGAGCCAGTCGGGAACGACAGAGAAGAGATGGCTGTGAGAAGAGGTCAGCTAATAGCACGCTGACTGACCCCTCTCCAGGACGACAATGCGACAGCAGCGGTCCCTATGGGAAAAGGACATAAGCGTCGTGCCCGACAGGTCGCGGCCCAGTTGGAGAGTAGCTACAAAATTAGCGAGTTCTATTGCTGCATCGACACTAGTTACTTTGTTTGTAGGATCTATATAACACGGACTTGGGAATTGTTTATACTTAAGAACATTTCTTATTTTGCACGCCGCCCTTTGCTTGCGACACATCTGTGTAATTGACAAAGTTTGTATTGTGATCTTTTCTTTTTGTAATAGAACTCATTAATATGATTTGTTTGAATGTTGTCTGGAGATCCAAGAAAGCAGGTTTCCTCGACACACAGTGTTTGACGACTAAAACGAACTAAATTCCGCCCGAACACGCCACGAAGACACAACGGTATCGACCGGCCGCCGTGTCGTCCTCAGCTCACAGGCGTCGCTGGATGCGCATACGGAGGGGCATGTGGTCAGCACACCGCTCCGCCGTATGTCAGTTTACGAGACCAGAGCCACTACGTCTCCATCAAGTACTGCTCCTCACTTTGCCTCACAAGGACTGAGTGCACCCATTCAAGTGTTAGCCCAGCCCGACAGCGGTTAACGTCGTTGATCTGTCGGGATCCGGTGTTACCACTGCGACAAGGCCGCTGGCATATTTCACGACTAAGCTTGATTTAACCATTGGCGACGAGGCGTAAGAAGATCCCAGAGCCTGGCTACCATGAATTTTCTTTTGTTGTGGGCTTTGGTGTTTTGCTTGTGCTTTAATTCTAACCTGGTCTTTTCTTTGCAGTATTTATAGTGTCTTTGCTAGTCAGTGTTTTCAGGTGGGCGTTGCAGAAATTTTCTTTGCTTGTGTGCTTCTTTTCCTTGTTTACATTGTTTGTTTATTGCATTTGTCTATTGCAGTATGAACAACCCACCCCTCCCACCCCCTGCTCAGGTGCCACAGCTGCAACCGACAGATACAATGCAGACACAGCAGGTCGCCACGCTGCTAAACATGGTACAGCAGCTGCTCACCAATCAGGCCGCCAGTACAGAGCAACAGGCAACAATTGTGGCTCCGACGGTCATTCCACCTTTACACCAGTCTAACAAAAAATTCGAGGACTGGCTCCAGTGGTAGCAATAATATGAAGCCCCGCAAAATAAATGTCGTGTGACTATGGCTTCCCGTCGGGTAGACCGTTCGCCGGGTGCAAGTCTCCATTTGACGCCATTTCGGCGACTTGCGGGCAATGGGGATGAAATGATGACGATTAGGACAAGACAACACCCAGTCCCTGAGCGGAGAAAATCGCCGACCCTCCCGGAAATCTAACCCGGGCCCTTAGTATTGACATTCTGGCATTCTGTCGCGGTGACCGCTTTTTTTTTTTTTTTTTTTTTTTTCGTTGTTTGGTTGTTGCGGACGTCACATGACATCCGTTCATGTTCGTTTGTTGATCCTTCCACGTAGTTTTTTATTACAGAGGCCAACCAGCTCTCTGACCGAACATGCTCAGCTACCGGGGACAGACGGAGCCCACGTAATAGTTCATAATGTACCAGGTGCTGTGAACCTACATTAGTTTTTGCCCATGATAGGAAGATCAGTCTTTCGCCTCATACAGAATTGATTCCCTAACGCCACTCCGAGTGAACTTTCCTATGATCAGTTTGAAGATTCCCTAACTAGCTATTATGACCAACAAGTGAATGTGGTGACAGCTAGGTACCAATTCTTTAATTGCAAGAAAAGGTCAGAACAAACTCATCGCGAGTGGGTAACAGATTTACACGGTGTGACGAGGAAATGCAAAATCAGATGTACATGTCGTGCTTTGTATTGGGATGAAATGCTGCGTGATGCGATCATGTACAATGTAACTTAAATCAGGATTAGAGAACAAGTTGTGAAACAGTCAGATCCATCATTTCAGCACTTTGTACAATCTGTAGATGAGTGATTGAGGTGCAGCAACAGCAGCAGCAGCCGATAAATTTGAGCAGCCACCAATTTGTCATCCCTTGCTTACGACCTGCCCATTAGATAGCAACAGCCCACCTGAGCCACCCCACCTAAACACTTCCCTACACATGTGAACAGAATTAGGTCGTGCGCTCGGTGCTATTCACGGCACAAACGCCAAAATCTCCCATCCAGGCAAGCACAGTGTTAGGCTTGTGGCAAGCAAGGTTACGTAAATCCGCATGTTTGCAACGGAACAAACAAGAATTCTGCTCACTCACAAAAATCTCGTCACAAGGCCGATGTGATCAATGCAGTGTATTCAAAGTGTATTCATAAAAACTAGCCAGGAAACAGTTTCTTCAAAGCTACGCCAGTTCAACAAACTCTTTGTTTATTTGCATATTGGTGGAAAATGTGTGAAATTTTAGTTGGACACGGGTGTCTCTGTTACATTGCTGAATTGTGTAACATAGATGAGCCGCAGTGGTCGAGCGGTTCTAGGCGCTTCAGTCTGGAAACGGGCGACTGCTACGGTCGCAGGTTCGAATCCTGCCTCGGGCATGGATGTGTGTGATGTCTTTCGGTTAGTTAGGTTTAAGTAGTTCTAAGTTCTAGGGGACTGATGACTTCAGATGTTAAGTCCCATAGTGCTCAGAGCCATTTGAACACACACGAACTGTTAGGCTCCCCACGCCTGTCTAAAACTAGCACGCAACTGATGGCTCAGAATGGACAAGACATTCTCTTTCTCGGAAAATGTACTTTGCCTGCCGTGTATCACTCGCATACGCGAACTTTGACTTTCACTGTGCTACAATCACGCGATTATGAGAATATATTTCGCCTTGATGCATTTGATTTGTTTTGTTTTGTTTTCAAATTCAGGACAATGTGTTGTCAGTGACTGCACTCAATGCCAAAGAGTGTAGCTCAGTTACTGAAAGAGTTCCCTGAACTCTTTCCTGAAGTTTTAGGAAAGGCTGAAAGTTTTGTTGCACATACTACTAACAAGGGAACCTCCCCATCGCACCCCCCCCTCAGATTTTGTAATCCCCCCAGGGGGTCCACAACTCTTTTGTGGATACGAGCGTAGCGAGCACGGGACCCCGAGCTAATGTGGTCCTCCTTCCTTTTCAGGCTGCATACCCTCCCTTTCCGCATCCTTCCCTGTCCCCCATCTTCCCCCCACCCCTCACCTCTGGCTCTTTCCTTCCCTTCCTCCCCCTCTGGGAGTATGGTTTGTGCCTACGTCTGGAGAAGGACGCTCGAAACTGTTACAAATTCCTTGCTTTCTATACTAGCAAGTCTTTGTCCTTCCTCTGTCCTTCGCTTTTCCTTCCCTCTTCTCTTTGCACTTTTCTCCGCTGCGGCGTTTGAGACCCCTCTTCTTTCCTTTCCCTTTCTCTTTTTTCCTCCCTGTGCGTGTCTGAAGGCCGACCGACGCACTTCCATGCGTAGCCGGTGACGGGGTAACGCGTAATTCCCCGCCCCGGGTAGACAGGTAGGACACGTACATACCCCCTGGTAACGGCCAGGCCCAGGGAGGGGTGATTACCCGAGCTGATACCTTCCGAAAGTGCCGATTGGTCCCTCCGTCCGTTTGTCGGGAGGTGTGACCTCAGGTGTGAACAATCACCTAAGGCGGGTGTGCCCTCAGAGAGGGCCCCCACAAGGGAGGAGCGCGCCATCGGAGACGCCGGTAATCATGGGGGATTCTTCCGCAATGGTTTCCTCACCTTCCACTATGTCTGCTCACAAGCGTAAGTTCACTGAGTCTCAGCCACAGACAGTTCTTCCATCGTTGCCACAGTTCCCTGTTGTTTCTCGGTCTGACGAAGGTCACGACTTCTCCACGGTCAACCCTTTCATTATTCAGAAAGGTGTCGACGCAATTGCAGGTCCTGTAAAGTCTTGTTCCCGATTACGGAATGGCACCCTGTTGTTAGAAACAGTCAGTGCCCTCCAGGCACAAAAATTGCTGCGTACCTCACTACTACACACCTTCCCTGTCCGGGTGGAACTGCACCGTACTTTAAATTCCTCGCATGGAGTCGTTCACATACGCTCCCTCGATGGATTGTCTGATGAAGAAATTCAGCACTACCTGTCTGATCAGGGCGTAACGGCTGTTCATAGGTTTATGAAAAGGGTTGACACGAACATCATTCCAACCAGCACTGTCTTCTTGACATTTGACACAGTTCAACTCCCATCGAAAATCAAAGCAGGCTATGAGATAATTTCCGTTCGCCCTTACGTTCCAAACCCTACGCGTTGCTGTCGGTGTCAGCGGTTCAATCACACCAGCCAGTCCTGTTCCAATCTCGCCAAATGTGTTATGTGTGGCAAGGATGCCCATGAGGGTGCTTGTCCACCTCCATCCCCTCGCTGCATCAACTGTATGGGTGACCACGCTGCTTCCTCTCGAGATTGCCCCATTTTTAAGGACGAAAAGCTCATCCAGGAAATTAGAGTGAAGGAAAAGGTGTCGACCTTTGATGCTCGAAAATTATTCGCCAGTCGACAGCCCACCGTGCCTCAGACAGGAAAATACAGCACTGTCCTTGCTTCTCTTGCGACCTCCCCTTTAGTACCACGGTCGTCAGATCAGCCAGCGCAAAGATCGCCCGTTCAACCTCACCACTTTCGCCTGCCCACTCTCTGGCTCACTCTTCGTCAGGTTCTGCTAAATCTCGAGCCCAAAAGTCAGACACCAAGACTTCGAAAAAAGAGCATACTCGTGGCGAGTTTTTACGTACCGCAACTTCCCAACCATCGGTTCCTCCTTCATCTAAACATCATACTTCCAAGAAGGCTACAAAGAAACCCAGTTCATCTCCTTCTCCGCCAAGGCGTGTCCCATCTACAGCACCACCTGGCGGATATCGCCCTTGGTCGTCTTCTGTGTCGCCGAGGCGCACTGCTAGCGGCCGATCAACCGGCCGATCGCTTGTGGCAGGAGCTGCTCCTGACCAACCTATGGATCAGGATCTTCTGCCTTCGGCTGAATGCTATTCCATGCTATCGGTCGCAAGCTCTGAGCAGTCGTTGAGTTGGCAGCGACCTTGGTCACATTCCTCCATTTTCTGTTCACCCTATGTCCATTATCCACTGGAATATCCGCGGTATTCGAGCCAATCGGGATGAATTGTCGATCCTCTTGCGATCCTATTCGCCGGTCATCTTCTGTCTTCAGGAAACAAAGCTGCGTCCCCATGACTGCTTTGTTCTCCCTCATTTTCAGTCCATCCGATATGATCTTCCCTCTGCTGAAGGCACTCCAGCACATGGGACTCATGATTGTTCTCCATGAAACTCTCCATTATCACCCAATCCATTTAAACACTTCCTTCCAAGCTGTCGCCATCCGTCTTTCCCTTTCCGGATACACATTCTCTCTTTGTACTGTATACATTCCATCGTCTACACCAATGGCACGAGCTGATCTCCTTCATCTTCATGGTCAGCTTCCACCCCCCTATTTGCTGGTTGGGGACTTCAATGCCCACCACCCGCTTTGGGGATCTCCACATCCTTGTCCACGTGGCTCACTATTGCTAGACGTCTTCCACCAAGCGGATCTAGTTTGCCTCAACACTGGGGTCCCTACATTTTTGTCTGCCTCCACGACAAATTTATCTCATTTGGACCTTGCGGTCGGTACTGTTCCGCTAGCTCGGCGCTTCGAATGGTTCGCCCTTGATGATACACACTCAAGTGACCACTTTCCATGTGTCCTTAGACTGCAGACTCAACTGCCATATATGCGGCCGCGACGCTGGAAGTTTGCCCAAGCCGATTGGACACTTTTTTCGTCTCTAGCGACATTCGATGACCGTCACTTTCCCAGCGTCGACGATGAGGTCACACATATTACCGACCTTATTCTTACAGCTGCGGAACATTCAATACCACGCACCTCCGAATTGCCCCGGCGCCCCCCAGTTCCTTGGTGGAACGAGGTATGCCGTGATGCAATACGTGAGCGGCGACGTGCTCTCTGCGTTTTCCGCCACCATCCTACTTTGGCCAACTGTATCCGCTATAAGCAGTTCCGAGCGCGATGCCGACGTGTCATCCGCGATAGCAAGAAGGCAAGCTGGAAATTCTCTATTAGCTCATTTAACACCATCACTACCTCCTCGGAAGTTTGGAATCGGCTTCGACGGTTCTCAGGCACGCCTAGTTTCTCCCCGGTCTCTGGGCTCACTGTCGCGCATGATACATTAGTGGACTCCGTCGCAATTTCTAACTCACTGGGTCAGCACTTTGCTGAGATTTCGAGCTCTTCAAATTACAAGCCAGCGTTTCTCCCGAAGAAACGTGCAGCGGAAGTGCGACATCTTGCTTTCTCCTCTCAAAATCGCGAAAGCTACAATACTGTTTTCTCCATGCAGGAACTCCAACATGCACTCTCTTCTTCTCGCTCCTCCGCCCCAGGACCGGATGGTATCCGCGTCCAAATGTTGTTGCATTTACCACCCCATAGTCTGCGTTACCTCCTTCGCCTTTGTAATCGAATTTGGACCGACAGTACTTTTCTCAGACGATGGCGGCAAGCTATCGTCGTTCCTGTTCCGAAACCTGGAAAGGACAAACATCTCCCCTCTAGCTATCGCCCCATTGCTCTCACGAGCAGTGTATGTAAGGTTTTGGAGCGTATGGTGAATTACCATTTAGATTGGTGGCTGGAGTCCCGAAGTCTTCTAACACCTGCCCAATGCGATTTCCGAAAGCATCGTTCTGCAGTTGACCATCTTGTTGCTCTCTCCACTTATATCATGAACAATTTTCTCCGTAAAGGCCAAACAGTAGCAATATTTTTTGATCTGGAGATTGTATACGATACCTGTTGGAGGACAGGCATCCTCCGCACACTGTTCTCTTGGGGCTTTCGAGGTCGGCTGCCCCTTTTTCTTCGCGAATTTATGGCAGAGCGCACATTTAGGGTGCGGGTGAACACTACTCTCTCCCGTACTTTCTCCCAAGAAAACGGGGTACCCCAGGGCTCCGTGCTGAGTGTTGTACTGTTTGCCATTGCCATAAATCCAATTATGGATTGTCTCCTTCCTGATGTCTCGGGCTCTCTCTTTGGGGACGATTTTGCGATCTACTACAGCTCTCAACGGACCAGCCTTCTTGAACGACGTCTTCAAGGATGTCTCGATCGCCTCCACACTTGGAGCATCGAAACCGGGTTCCGTTTTTCTCCCAGTAAGACCGTTTGTGTTAATCTTTGGCGACGTAAGGAGTTTCTTCCGCCCTCCTTACATCTAGGTCTTGTCAACCTTCCGTTTTCAGACGTCGCTAAATTCTTGGGTCTTATGTTTGACAGAAAACTGTGCTGGTCTTCCCACGTTTCCTACCTTTCGGCTCGCTGTCTGCGATCCCTTAACACCCTCCGTGTCCTGAATGGTACCTCCTGGGGAGCGGACCGAGTGGTCCTTCTCCGCATCTATCGCGCCTTAGTGCGCTCGAAATTGGACTATGGAAGCATAGTCTACTCCTCTGCTCGGCCGTCTATTCTTCGGCGTCTCGACTCTATCCACCACCGTGGATTACGTTTAGTGTCTGGAGCTTTTTACACCAGCCCTGTGGAAAGCCTTTATGCTGAGACTGCTGAACCTCCGCTGTCCAATCGGCGAGCAGTCCTTCTGAGTCGTTATGCTAGCCATCTGTCTTCCATGCCTGCTAATCCAGCCCATGACCTTTTTTTCGACGCCTCCTTTGATGTAGAGTATGCAGGCCGCCCCTCCTCCCTACAACCACCGGGAGTCCGCTTCCGTCAACTGCTCCATTCTCTTTCCTTCCGCTTTCCTAAAACCTTCTTGACAACTTGGGGTACAGCACCGCCTTGGTTCCGGCCCCGGATTTGCCTGCCCCGTGACCTTTGTCGATTTCCCATAGATGGTACCCCTTCACTTGTTTATCGTCGGGCATTTGCTGCTCTATGTGCACAAATGACGGACGCCACATTTATTTACACCGACGGCTCGAAAACATCGTTAGGTGTAGGGAGTGCCTATATTGTTGGCGACACCCCAAATCACTTTCGGCTTCCCGACCAGTGTTCGGTGTATACTGCGGAGCTTTACGCTGTTCTCCAGGCTGTCCACTACATCCGCCGCCATCAGCGGATACAGTACGTTATCTGCTCAGATTCTCGCAGCTCTCTCCTCAGTCTCCAAGCTCTTTATCCTGTGCACCCTCTGGTCCACCGGATTCAGGACTGTCTGCGCTTGCTCCACCTGGGGGGGGGGGGGGGGGGGTCTCAGTGGCGTTCCTCTGCCTCCCAGGACATGTTGGTATCTGTGGAAATGAGGCTCCCGATATTGCAGCCAAGGCTGCAGTCTCTCTTCTTCGGCCAGCTATTCAATCGATTCCCTTCGCCGATCTACGGAGCGTTTTATGTCGTCATGTTGTTCATTTATGGCACGCGCATTGGTCGACACTTCCCCATAATAAATTGCGAGACGTGAAAGCTCTTCCTTGTGCTTGGACCTCTTCCTCCCGAACGCGTCGTCGGGAGGAGGTAATTTTAACTAGTCTCCGGATAGGGCACTGTCTTTTTAGCCATCGACATCTTTTAAGCGGCGATCCTCCCCCACTCTGCCCCCACTGCTCACAGCTGTGAACGGTAAGACACCTTTCAATTGAGTGCCCCTATTTTAATCCGTTACGCTCCCGTCTACAGCTATCGCCTGATATATCGTCGATTTTAGCAGATGACACGCGCTCAGCCGACCGCGTTCTCCAGTTTATTAGTGCCAGTGAAATGACGTCAGTCATTTGAAGCTTTTTTTGGGGACAACCAACCCCTTTCTGTAGTGGATTTTTAAGCCTTCCTTCTGCTTTTAGTTTCTATAATTTTTTGACTTTCGTTCCCATTGCTGCTGGTTTTCAATTTCGGTTTTTTACGGTTTCCTAATTCATTGACCGGGCGCTAATGACCATAGCAGTTTTGAGCCCTAAAACCAAAACAAAAAAAAAGTTTGTCGCATGAACTGCAACAAATGAATGCAACAGTTTCACAGTCGCACAATTTTCCCTGTGCTATGTCAAAACATATGTTTTTTGTTTTCAAATTTTTCCGTGTGTAGACCGTCAAATCCTGCATGTGTCCAAGCAAATCTGAACATGTCCTGGAATTTTGGGGGGCGAAGTTGATTATGTTTGAGTGCCTTAACTTTGATAATAGTCTGAAAATAAAAAATTTTTCACTCGAGGGAGGCTTGAATCAAAGACCTTTCGTTTCCCAGCTGCTCACGCTAACAACTGGACCACGGCGCTTCAGAGTTTATAGTGCCCTTGATGCTGCCTATCTTACGCATCGACTACTCAGTTTGTATATTTTGCTTTTTTTTTTTCATAGTTCCACACAACTTCTTCCTGTTTTCTCGATTGATCTGTGTTCAGTTTTTCAAGGCCTATTCACTGTGCCAACTTGCAATTAAATCTGAGGGGGGTGCGATGGGGAGGTTCCCTTGTGAGAAAGACAATGCGCAGCCGAAATGTTATCGGGCCAGAACTGTTCCAATTGCATTGCGTGATGAAGTCGCTGCGGAACTCAAAGAATTGGAAGGCAGTGAAGCTACTGCGCCTGCACAAGCTAGTCGATGGGCAAGTCCACTGGTTTTGCTGCCAAAACCTTTAGGTCGCATTCACCTCTGTGTTGCCTAAGTAAACAGTCAGCCCACTAACTGTCAATGATACTTATACATTGCCACGCCCAGAGGATCTCATGGACAGCTTAAGTGCTGGTCGCTACTTTTTAAAAATTGATTGGCACGACGTTTATCTTCAAATATCACTAGATGAAGAATGTCAAAAAGTGTGTATTGTGAACACTCATTTGCGCTTATTTCAGTATTTGCCTTTGACAGTACTTCCACACATACCATTTTCCAACGGTATTTGGAACAGCTGACTGCACAAGAGCCCAACTGTTCAAACTACTTGGACGATATTGTCGTAGCAGGCCGTACACCTGAAGATCGTATTGAAAGTTTACTTGCTTTGTTTCGAGTGTTACCTGATGCAGGACTAAAATGTAGACTGGACAAGTGTTGCAGTATCTTGGTCATGTCATAAACAGTCACGGTGTACATTTTCTACAATCACATTTGTTAGCCATACGTGACCTGCCAGTTCCGCGCAATGTCACAATTGCAGTTAGTTTTAGGAGAAATGAACTATAATATTCGGTTCATACCGAATGCTGCACAAATCGCAGCTCCTTTGCATCGCTTGCGTCGAAAGAACGTCGCCTTTGTTTGGACAGATGAGTGCCAAGAAGCTTTCTCAAAACTTAAAGAAGCATTGCTCAGTGATCGATGCTTGGTTCACTCCGATTCTGACAAAGCAGTTGTGTTGCAAGACGACGCTTCCTCTTACGGAATAGGAACAGTGCTGTCGCACAGAACTGGTGATTAAGATAGGCGTATTCCTTTCGCACCATAAGTGTTCTCCAAGGCTCAGTGTAACTATTCACAAGTAGAGAAAGAGGCATTGGCTATTGTGTATGGCAGAAAATTCTGCTTAGTAACGGATCACAAGCCATTGCAGTCCTTGTTGCATCCAGCGCGAACCGCCCAAAAACTGCAAAGATAGGCTTAGTTGTTGTCTCAATCCGAGTACGAGATTGTGTATCGGCCGACAGCTAAACATGGTAATGCGGACGCACTTTCACGTCTTCCGATTAGCCGTGACACAGACTTTGACCGGCCCCTCGCTTCAGTCTGGAACAGGCAACCATGAAAACCAACGGCTCAATGTGAACAGACTGGCTTCGATGTGAGCCACGAACCTCGTAGCAATCGGAACAGCTCCCACACACTCCGACACTGCGTGTAGACCGCCAGCGGGCCCTGCCCACTGTGCCGCGCGGAATTTCCTGGTTAACCCACACCAACCAACCGACTGCTCGCACATCAGCACGGAGACAGCACTAAACTAACAGAGCAGCTGAGATCACAAGCTACACACAATTTCACAAACACTAGGACGAAGAACGCAACCAATGCTAAAAGCAGTGACCGAGCAATGACACGGTCGACCCACAAGTTGAGACACACACCGCCAACTCACAAACCAACCGCAGAGAGCAAATACACGTCGTCTGGTAAGACGACCAACCGACGATGAATCGAGACCGTCCCCAGTTCAAGCCACGTGTGCCGGCGACGGCCGGGTGAGTCACGGCTGTCGAAGCCTCACTACTGCTCCAACCCGACTGACTTCCACCGCGTCCCAACTCTACGGCTGCCGCGTCCGGACTGCACTGCAGGCGCATTCGTACACGCTGCACGACAGACGTCAACTGGGAAGTAGTAGCAGACAGCAAAGATAATACGGCAGGGCTATATCGATAAGCACTGCTGCTGCCGCTCAAGGGCAGACAAAGCAACAACTCAGTGACAACAGAAATTGAAACTAACATAACGAGGTGTCAGTATGGTTAGAAACAGGATTTAAAATAAGATACGGAGCGAACACGAGTCGCGCACGGCACACTCGGTTCACGTCAAATGAATCTGAAACATTCTGTGAACGCAGCCCAATGGCATACAGCATCTAACTAGTGCACCCTTCCACCCACAGTCAAACGGCGAAGCGGAAAGTTTTGTCAGAACCCTCAAGCAGCAGACTGCTAAGCTTCACTCCGCACACACTAGGGATCAAGCATTGCAACTGTTTCTCGCCTCTTATCGTTCGCATCCACGAGATGGACCATCGCCGGCGGAATTGTCACAGCCGCCACCATCGGACACCGCTCTACCTGTTCCACCCTCCTCTGAGCCCGGCGCCGAAGGAAGGTCGCAAGTGCCGCTTCGTGCCGTGTGTTATTGTCTTTTACAGGGTTCTTTGCCGCAGCACACGGTGAGCGCGAGGCGAGATCCTTCGTCAACTTGGAGCATGCGTGTACCTTATTTCAGGCCCAGACGGATTGCAGCGCCGATATCACAGTCAGTTTCGCCACTGTCATGTGTGCGGTGATCCTCCTGTGTCTCTTCCCCCAGATTCACGTATTATGAAGACGGCGCGGCCACAGCAGCCGCCAGACGGTGTCATCACGACAACGCGGGACGATCCCGTGGAGACGGAGCCTTCGCCTCCTCTCGTCCTACCGATGCACCTGGAGCCGTCCACGCCGCAGCAACCGACGCCCTTTACATCTAGCTATGGGCCTCAAGAGGTGGACGCGTACGCTTCTTGTTGTTTTCCAGGCACGTTTCCAACAGAGCGAAAACCGGGTGGTGGGGTACGACTGAAAGTGAGGTTCCCTGCAGCCACAGCTTCCAGCCCATCAGGACGTCAAGGCGTCCACGCTCCCGACTGGTCGCGGCCCAGTTGAAGAGTCCAAGATTAGCGAGTTCTGTAGCAGCATCGACTCTACTTACTTTGCTTGTACAATCTATGTAACACAGACTTGGGAATTGTTTATACTGAACAACATTGCTTATTTTTCATGTCACCCTTTGCTTGCGACACATCTGTGAAGCTGACAAAGTATTGTAATCTTTTCCTCTTGTAATAAAACTTATTAAAACGATTGTTTTGAATGTTGTGTAGCGATCCGAGAATGAAGGTTTCCTAGACACCCATATTTGACGACAAGGTTGGATTTAACATCTTCTGAACAGCACGTTGCAAGGCATCCGAGATATTCTCAGTAATGTACGTGTCTGGGGAGTTTGGTGACCAGTGGAAGTGTTTAAACTCAGAAGACCGTTCCCGGAGCCACTATGAAGCAATTCTGGACGTGTGGGGTGTCGCATTGTCCTGCTGGAATTGCCCAAGTCCGTCGGAATGCACAATGAACACGAATGGATGCAAGTGATCAGACAGGATGCTTACGTACGCGTCACCTGTCAGACTCCTTTCTGGACGTATCAGGCGTCCCATATCACCCCAGCTGCACACGTCCCACACCATTACAGACCCTCCACTCCCTTGCTGACATGCATGGTCGATGGATTCATGAGGTTATCGGCACATTCGTACGTGTCTATCCGCTCGATACAATTTGAAACGAGACTCGTCCGACCAGGCAACATGTTTCCATTCATCAATAGTCCAATGTATATGCTGACGGGCCAAAGCGAGGTGTAAAGCTTTGTGTCATGCAGTCATCAAGGATAGACGAGTGGGCCTTCGGCTCCAAAAGCCCATATCGATGATATGATGGCCCGGCATTGAAATCTGCAGCAGTTTGTAGAAGGGTTCCACTTCTGTCACGTTGAACGATTCTCTTCAGTCGTCGTTAGTTCCGTTCTAGCGGTATCTTCTTCTGGCCCCAGTGATGTCGGAGATTTGATGTTTCATCGGATCCCTGATATTCAGGGTACACTCGTGAAATGGTCGTATGGGAAAATCCCCACTTCATCACTACCTCGGAGACGCTGTGTCCTATCACTCGCACGCCGACTATAACACTACGTTCAAACCCACTTAAACCTCGATAACCTGTTATTGTAGCAGCAGTAACCGATCTAACAACTATGCCAGACACTTTTTGCCTTATATAGGCGTTGCTGACCGCAGCGCAGTATTCTGCCTGTTTATATATCTCTGTATTTGAAGACGCATGCCTATACCAGTTTCTTTGGTACTTCAGTGTACAAAAAACATAAATACACTCTAAGACAAAAAACGACGCATCACGAAAGATTTATGCAAATTGGTCAAACATTTATATGTATACACGTATCGACGGACAACGCAAAATTGTAAACTTCTGGGAAAAGCGCAATTTTAGAGAGCAGCTGACAAATACTGCAAACGGGGTACATGTCGATTCCACGAATCGCCGAACTTCTCGACGTTTGAATAGAAAAAATGCCACTAATATGGATAAAATGCTGAGTAATTTTAAGCAGCGTAACCACAAAAACGGAGCAAGAGAGATAAAATGTGTTGCGTTATCCGCTAATGATGATATTCAGCTGAAATAGATTTCTCGTAACTAAAAATGGTGTTCCAGCGGTAGTCACAAAATTTGTCTGTAAACGCAAAAGTCCGGTGGTAAGAGG
The DNA here is from genome assembly GCF_021461395.2 of Schistocerca americana. Lineage (NCBI taxonomy): Eukaryota > Metazoa > Arthropoda > Insecta > Orthoptera > Acrididae > Schistocerca > Schistocerca americana. The sequence continues at coordinate 54,760,454 of NC_060121.1, read as the reverse complement.
GCTCGAATTACAGCAGGCGAAAAGCGGAAAAAGTGAGATTCAAAAGATATCCAAACTGGGGAGGTAAATATTATGTGTGTCAACGGCAACCGAATTGTACCTTATGGATGAAGAGTGTAGTGTGAAAAACATTGTGTATAAATAAGGGTCTTTCCATGTATAGTTTTTAAGAGTTTCTGTTTTGTATGATATATTCACGAATTTAAAATGTATGTGATAAAGTAGGGAGGCACAATTTAGTACAAGAAGGGAGTATATATTGGTTGTGCAATTCGTGGTTCGCAGAAGTCGGCAGAACAAAATTAATTTCATTATTTGTATAAGAGAGAATTCAACTGTTCATAAGACCTACAGATCAAACTTCAAGGGGTGTCTTAAATGTGATACTTTTACTAGATCTAATTTTCTTGTGGAAACTGTTCGCACAAAAACTGGTGTGAAGAGGTCATCAGACATCACTAAAATTTTAATTGTTTGTGAGAGTAGAACATGTAGTAGTAGTAGGTCAAAGCCAGCGTCACCCCACTCTGAATTGTTGCCAAATTTATTCAACATGGCGAATCCAAGATGACACCCATAGCTGTGGCAACGTTGCAGTGACGTTGTGACGGGAAATTCAAATTTTGACGGGAAAATAGGACATTTGGGCTATCTCCACTAGCCTAACTCACTTTCCCTCCCCTCCCCCTGCCCCCTTTCCCCTCTCTCATCCCCTCACCAGCCTTATATTCCCCTGCACCATCTGGAAATTGGCAGGAGAAGTACTCAGTCTATGCTGGGCTGCTGGATCGCATGGACGTTAGCCTCTATTTTGCATTGCATTGTTTATTTAAATAGTATGAGTTGTTACAGACAGTAGCTCCACACAGTATGTTCACCATGAGGTCCAGGTCCAATTGACCAAGTTCACAGTATCGCCACCGTAGACCACAGTCGTCCCTCCCCCTCTCCCCACCCATGACGTAATCAAAGATGGTGATCTGAGGAAAAATGGTGAGAAAGGACTCAAGTCTGTGTGTAGCTGCTGGACTGGGAGGATGGATGCAACTGTTTACTATGTTCAATGGACGAGATGTCTGTGCTGGAGAAGGAGTAGTATATTAGCATCTGAGGACTGTGTCGATAGCATTGATATTTGGTGAAAACAAATACAGACTAAGTTACGCTTCGCAGCTCAAACTGATGAATGCGTATGCTGTAAATGTAGAGTGTTCGATAAAAGTCCAGCTGAAGCACGAGAGGCGAGATGTTCTCCCACTCTGGCACATGCATCCATGTGAACAGTTGAGGAAATGCTGATGATGAGCAGGGATGAATTTATGTGTACTACATGCAAGCCCACAGCTGAGGGCTGTATCCATAGCCTCTTACACAATGACTGGAAAGAAAAGATAATGCCTTTCGGCCAATAAAGGCAATGCAATGGCATGGCGAACATTCAGTTCAGTACTCGTGTAGATAGATGCTTGTGCTGGGACCGCCTGCCTTTTCTGAAATTGCCTAACACTCCACATAAGCTTTGCCCTATTCCACATGAGCTATAGGTGTTAACCCTGAGGGTTGGGGACCGACTGAACTATTTCACAACACAACCACCAGAGAGTACTGTCCCCACCCCCTCCCCCCAACATCATCTCTCCCATGATGTAGTCCAAGATGGCGGTCCAGAAAAAAAAGGGCAAGAACCAATAGCAACCCTAAATCTGGTCATGTGTTAGACTTCAGCCAGTAGGATGGTGGTATCTGGCGACGTCACTGGAGGGGGTATGGGGCAGGCTCATCAGCTCTGTGACCCCAGCCTCGCTCAGTCAGCCAGCAGCAGCAGCAGCAGCAGCAGCAGCAGAGGAAGAACAGGAAGGAGATTAAGCTTAACCATTATGGCCATTTTAGAACCTGTGACCATTAACTGGACGTAAATATATGAAACTGCACCCAGTCACTTTTTTAATATTTATTTGTTATTGCATGAACCGGTTCATCTTCAGATGGTTTTCTAGAAGTTACTTCACTATTTGTAGCATAATGCTGGTTGCAGGCTCTGTGACAAGAAGATGGAACACACTTTAATGTATCGCCATGGCTATTGTTTACCTATCAATATGGTTGCATAATTTTGTTTCTTACTTATTCGGACAGTGTGGACGGCTTTTTTCGTTAGTAGCCATCTGTCGGCTTCCATTTTGTTGGCCAGTTGGTACATCACTTGACATATTTTTAAACAGTCTGTATTTATTTACACTGTGACAAGGAAACTTAGCCAGCATCCACCTGTTGATTCTAGCAAAGATCTTGGCGGAAAGATATGGAGTAGGTCCATTTTGGTCAGAGATGCAATTTAATCAGACTGGTGATAACACGAGAGCACAAAATAAATAAATAAATAAATGAATAAACTACAGGAACAAACTTCAAGTGATCTGATGTCTTACAAGCCCAAGCTTGCAGGGGCGAGCGCCAACATGTTGATCTCTGCGGTGGCCAGACTTGTAGCGACCTCAGCTGCCATCTTGTCGAGACCTGCACCGACCTCTGAACCTGTGGTAGCAACAGCCTACAGAACGTCTGACCCGTAGCGAGCACGTGGGATCCTGTAGCACACGTAGCCCATTTGCTGGAGCAGGACAAGGAGCTGTTATTGTCTGTCCCACTCATCGATTTGTGTGATGAGGACGCGCAGTCTCGTCCCAACACATCGAACGCTGCTGGTGGTCCTAAACAACAGCAAGATACAAGACAGTACTGGTCACTGATATACGACCCATGCCAGCAGAACATCCCTTTGCTAGTACTGGCACACAGGGCAGATGCTGTGGATAAGAAGGTATCGAGTGTACCCATGTATTTCAGTTCAATATGCTGATTAACTCACAGTGGAACAAAACATGTAAACGTGGGTATAGAAGCACATCGTGACTGGGGCTTGCATGTAGGAATATAAATTGTAAACGCATCGAAGGGTGTTAAAGTGCCTATTTTTGAGTGACTACAGAGTATTATCCAACTCATACCCCCCCCCCCCCCTCCCCCGGACATTCGCCTTAGTGGTGTGACATTATCTGTTGCAACATACAACAGAGTGACTCTGCACTATGTGTGAAATCGGCTGACAAGTGTGTCTATCTACGGCACGCCTCAGTTATGAACTTACACGACCTGGATACTGCGCTACACCTTGCATTGGAGAGCTTGAGTCATTGGTTGTCGAGCCTAGAATCCGCATGCAATGATGTAAACTTCCCACGTCTGCATAGTGTACATGGTGATGATTTGGAGCATTAACTTTATTTGCACATGAACGCAGAACCAAAAGAGAAACAGGTTAAATGTTTGTGTGAATAACCAGAGTAATGTGAGGCACCCATTGCCTTGAAGGAGGTCTGTGCGTAATTTATTCCATGTCAAAAAGCTTTGCTTGGGAAATACTGCACAGGTGCGAAGAAGAAGAAGAAGAAGAAGGTAAAGAAAGAGTCTGATGATTTTTTTTAAATACTGCACCTCATGTATGAAATTTAAATAAATAATATATATACATAGAATCTCAAAGAGTGTTCGTGTTTTGTTTCATACCTCTCTCATCATAGTCCAAGTTCTACACTTATTAATATCATTATTTTCAATTCTACACCTATATCATGCCCCAAACATATCTTCACCAGTCATTGACAAAATGAATGATGAAGTGACTCTTCAAGGGCAAAATATATAGCTGATTTCTCTACGCAGCAAGTGTAGCTAAGTTGGTTAAGTGATGCAGGTATAGTGGTTACACATACTATTACCGTCCTTACAAGTGAATATGTGCCAACTACAAGTCAGAACCTGGCGCAGTCAGTATCATGGCAGGGTGGGTGAAATATCATCACAAGGACTTTCTCATTGTGGATCCATCCAAGTCTGACAAGACTTATTTCGTCATGGTGCCGGTCTCGGTGGCCGAGCGGTTCTAGGGGCTTCAATCCGGAACCACGCGACTGCTACGGTCGCAGGTTCGAATCCTGCCTCGGGCTTGGATGTGTGTGTTGTCCTTAGGTTAGTTAGGTTTAAGTAGTTCTAAGTTCTAGGGGACTGATGGCCTCAGATGTTAAGTCCCATAGCGCTCAGAGCCATTTGAACCATTTTATGTCATGACGCTGCTAACACATGTAGATGGAGTCCGATTTGAACGTATTTCCGTATTGTCAAAAACAGTATTTCAGCCCAAGTCTCAACCATTACAGGAGACATTGCGCGGTGTAAAAGGTGTTACCTACAAGACGTTCAGTGAAAGCAGTGATATCCTCCCACCTGAAGTCAATCTTCGTATTTGAAAGTGTTCCTGTGGAAAACCAAGAGCAAACTCGAAAATATTTCTGTTGCGGTTGTCATATGGGTGCTGATATATTTTATCTAGGAAAAACATATTCCAGATTCTGGAAACAGTTGGTTAGGGATAATGCGAACCTCATTATAACCTTCAAACAAGATAATCTGAATTTAAAACACATTTACCATGCACATGTGGGAACTGACATGTTGTTCAATGATTTTGTAAAAATACGTGCGGATTGCTGGAATCATTCGCAGTATGGGTTTCTCGTTATTGATAAAACAAGAAAACTGAATGATGGTTGGTACAAGCGAAACTTCCAAGAGTTTCTGTGTATATTACCTGGTAAGAGAGTTGAGTACATCACCATGGACAAATTCGGGCACATGTCTAGCTCTCAACCCGAGAGGATGGGTGCACACAGACAGAACACTAGCTTGTACATGGATTCAAGGTATTGGGTACGAAGTTTGAGGCATGCACAAGGAGCTAGAGACGTGTTGCCAGACTCTTCTGAGAATGATCATTGCATTAAATGAGATAATTAATGAAGTCGGAAAGAAAGTAACCGTTTTAACTGATAAGGTCGAGGCTATTGAGGGGAAAATAGATGTAGAGGTCGTTGTTGTTGATAAGGGGAGTAGGCAGATAATAAGAGGAACAAGAGCGGATGTGTAAAGTCTCAGGCTGTAGAGACGTCTGAGTAGTATTCACCGAGATGTCAACGAAGCAGAAAGTCATTCAAGCGCGGAAGGCCATTCGAGAGAAATTACGGTTATTAAGGTTAGGGCATAGGGATCGACAGCAAACACCAAGAGATGAGGCCTTTAACCCTTTGACTGCTGTAGACGAGTTCACTCGTCATGCTGTGTGCCGCTCCCTGGGTGCTAATGACGAGTTGAGTCGCGGCCGCCGGTTTTCCCCTCAGCGGTGTTGACGAGTTGAGTCGCGGCCGCTTGCCGGCCCCTGAGTTCTGATGACGAGTATAGGCGCGCCGCTACCCGAGTGCCGATGACGAGATAACTCGGACAGCGGACTTCCCGTCCCATGTCTCAGTAGCCTTTCGCAGTTCTGGCTGCTAGCTTGTCTGTCGTCAGCCTAGGCTTCGCACTACAGTTCACTGTTCATCGGTATTTACATCAGTGTTCTTCGCGTCCTGTATTTTACAAGGAAAATGGCGAGACGTCGTGGTTGCACTGAGGAAGAAATCGTGGAGATTCTTACGAGGAGATTGTGACGAAAGTGATAGCTCTTTCACAGAGTCCGAAAGCTCTATTCATAAACCGTTCACGTCAGCAGGGCTGTCAATGTGGTCTCATGTTTCAACGAGAGATGTTGGTTGTTCTGAATCTGAAGAATCGAAAGTGACAGTGAAACGCCTACAAAGGAAGCGCGCCTTAGTGATATATTTGACTGGAAAGAAAATTACTTTCAGCCTGTTAACCACGCATTTGATGATACGCTGTCGGGACATGTGTGTCAAATAGGGAATGAGTCAAGTGTTCTGTCAGTTTTCATGATATTCTTTACACAAGAACTGATGAAATATATAGCTGACGAAACGAATCGGTTTTATTTATTCACCAAGGAGAATACTCCTGAATCAGTGCATTCTCGAATCTCACAGTGGAAAGATACTGGATATGAAGAAATGTATTGTTTCATAGCTGTTTGTCTTCTGATGCCTCGCGTGAAAAAACTGAAAATTAGCGAATACTGGATCAGAGATGTTCTTCTAAATAATTTTTAGTGAACTCATGACAAGAGACCGCTTTTTGTTACTTATGAGAATGTTACATTTCAGTGACGACTTTGACAGTACTGGAGGAGACAGATTATTCAAAATTAGGAACATTGTCAATAAAGTTCGTACAGCTTTCCGTTGTGCATTTAATCCATATCAGAAATTCTGCATTGATGAAAGTTTGTTATTATTCAGAGGATGCTTATTTTTCAGACAATTCATTCCATCGAAACGGAGTAGATTCGGTATAAAAATATTTGTGTTATGTGATCGTAAGACTGGCTATGTCTTGGATTTCATTGTTTATACAGGGGCATCGACAGAAACTGAGTTCCACAATTTGGGGAAGAGTGGTGACATATTGACTACACTTATGAAGCCCTATTTAGAGCGTGGACATACCCTTTACGTCAATAACTGGTACTCAAGCCCAGACTTGTTTGCTTGACTTCACAGGCATGGGACGAACGCATGTGGTACTATCCGTAAGAACAGACACAAAAGAAACTGGAACGTGGAGATATTCAATTTATATGCACTCATACAAAGCTTGCTATAAAGTGGTGTGACAAAAGCGAAGTGTGGATGTTGACCACATGTAACACCATAGATATGGTTGACACAGGAAAGATTGACAGGAATACTGGAGAAAAAATTAAGAAACCACAAAGCATTGTAGATTATAACTTGAATATGGGAGCAGTTGACCGTTCTGATATGCTGCTTAGCTCTGTCGGATATATACGGAAAACTATAAAGTGGTATAAAAAGTTCTTTTTTCACGTTCTAGATCTGTGTGTTTTAAATGCTCATGTCCTACACAGATCGCTAACAGGTCGTAAAATGACGATAGCACAGTTTCATCTGCACTGGTAAGGAAACTTACAGAAACGTATGCGTTAGAGCGCAGCAAAGCTGGCAGTGGAAGGTGTTTTGATGATAATCCTCTAGGATTTGTGGCAAGGCATTTTCCAGACATTATAACAAGTGAGCAATCCAAGAACAGTCCGCTAACGCGTAGATGCATTGTTTACTGGAAATGAAAAGTGAGTCGAGAAAGCAGGTACGAATGTAAACTTGCAAGGTACCATTGTGTGTCGTATCCTGTTTTGAAAATACCACACAAAACAGAATTACTAATTGCAGCATAGAACGAATACAATAATGGTATGGGGAAAAAACTTCGAAAAAAAAATTATAAAAATGGAAAAACAAAATTTTTTTATTAACTTCGTCAGTGCCGGTTCAAAGCCCGGAGCAAAAAGAATGGGAAACATATTCACAAAGTGTAAAAGTAACGCCTAAATTTACAGTTCATGACTTTGAATTTTCTCTGTAAGTGAATTTCATGTGCTAACAAAAAGACAGAGATTTCACAGCTTTCAAATGTGGTTGTTGAACATAAGTATTCAACAGATTTTCCAACAAGTATTTGGTCAAAGAAACAAATTTACGCACAATCGGGTAATTACAAAGCGCAACAAATATTCGGGCAATTCAGCGATACAAATTTCTTATCACACCAGAACAAATTTAACGACGTAAAGTAAAATTGTTCTTACCGTTGCTCACAGTAAATTCCGATGGTGTAGTGCGATATGAAAGACGATCTGTAAGTCGCTTTCTCCTATAAACGACGTAACACGATGTTCTGAACAACAAAAATGACGTACAGTAATCTATAATCTATGGCTTATTTTATTCTTTCTTGAGTTAGTACGGTGAGGAACGCGTAGATAAATGCAGACATTATAAACAGGTATCCAAGAAAATAAACTATTGATGTAAAGCTAACGAATCACGTCGCTTTCGGCATAATCTACAAAAATAGTGCAAGAAAACTACAAGAAAGATATCATTCTTGGTGGAGGAAAATAGTTTTACCAGACAGTTTGATTCTGTAGTAATTCACCTGCAGGTGAACTACGTAGTGAGAGCATTTACGATAATTCTGTGTCAGCCGTGAGAGCACACAATATTTCGCGTCACTGCAGAAATATTCAGCACAGGGCGGGTGGGGCAGCGAGGGGCGGTCCGCCCCAGGCGGCAGCTTGAGGGTCAGCCGCACTAGCGCAGGTACACGGGTGACCGTGCAGGCCGCAGCGCCTCAGCGTGCCAGCAGTCGAGGAGGTAAGCCATTTACTGTACCTCACAGGCAGCTCTTGGCAAAAACACGCGATAACGTTGGTGTTGCATTGACGAATTCATTATCCGTCACGTCCCTGGTTAGATAGACAGAACATTCGGCGTTAGCAGGGGAAGACTGTACGTGTTGGGCACGCAGCCTATAAACGTAACTGGTGACACAACACAGATTGGTGATAGCGACTTTGAGAGGACACCTGGCTTTATAAATTATTCAGTTAGGGAAGTGTACCGAGAAATACCGCATGTGACTGATGTACATAAGATCAGCAAAAATCCTGAGCAACAAGAAATATAAAACCATTATAAAACAATACCTAATGACGAAAACAAGAACAATAACAGTAGCGGCGATGGTATTGACATTGTGCATACAGCAGTGATACCACAGTATATATATTATGACGACCCCGACGAGAGAATAGATCGACTATGGCTGCTCATGGCATCAGCTGCTGCAGGTAATACAGCTCGTTCGGATGAGGCCGTTGCAATAATTTCTAAGCGTAGAGAGAGAGAGAGCCATCATCGAATAAGTGTGGAGGCAGTAGTTCGAGAACTTCACAAAGCAGCACTCAAAACATACCCTCGTAAGCAGTTTATGACTGGAGGTTTGGGTGACTTACGGCAGGCTGATCTTATGGATATCAGGTAATATTCACATGGGAATAATGAATTAAATTATATTTAAATGGTTATTCATACATACTCCTAACCTTCCTGGGCAATACCTGTTAAAACAAAAACGGGTAGAAAGCTCGCGAATGTGTTTGAGTGCTTGCTGCATACAGGGACGAATCGATCCCCAGACAACCTCAAAACCGATCAAAGTGGAGAGTTTTACAATAGGTTTTCCAAGACCGTGATGCAGCGGTAAGGAATACGTTACAACATTCACCCACGTGAAAGCAAGTTTCGTGGATCGTCTGAAAAGGACAATAAAAGGTCAAATGTGGATGCGTTTTAATCTTCGCGTATCATACAAATGGACAGATATCCTCCAAGAAATAATTGCTCAGTATAATCGAACCATACATACCACAATAAAAAGCAGACGAAGCGATTTTCATGATAATGTACTCATGGATACGGTGGACTATCGCATTAAAATGCCGGATTCATGCAAACAGAAAATTAATGTAGATCATTTGTTAGGTATCTCAAAATATAAGAAAGCATTTGAGAAATCATATCTACCGAAGTGGTCAACAGAGATATTTACAGTTTGCAAAGTGCAAAGAACGAATCCTAGAACTTATATCTTAAAGGATCGTAAAGGCGAGGAAACTGCAGGTTGCATATACTCCGAAGAGTTGCAGAAAAGCTCAGAACCGGATATGTTTCTCGTAGAGAGAGTCATACGACGTCGGGGAAATAGAGCACTAGTCAAATTGCATGGGTTTCCTGCAGCACAAAACAGATGGATTAATGCTAACGATTTCCACATGCACAGTCCATAACCACCGCAGTAGCATAACATGCGTGCTAGGAGACGCATTATAGGAGGGGTGGTATTCTAGACAAGACAAACTGCCACAGGTATTCCACATTCCGGGGTATAACTACTGCGGACATGGAACAAAGATTCTGAAACGCTTGGCAGGAGGTGATAAGTGCAGACGAAGCGTGTATGGAACATGACATTGCATATGTTGCAAATAAAGATCTCTCAAGTCATCACATTGGAGGTAATTTTAGCTGATAAGGCTAAGGCGATACGGAAAAGAAAGAATATTGGTGTAGATCAATGCAGTGCAGCATTTCAAGTTTATGAGTGATGAACTTCAAGCGGGTTATGAATGCTGCACGTTGTGCCTTAAACAAGAAAAAGAAGAAGGGTGAAAGCAGAGTTGTTTGAAGAACTGCATCCTGAAGCTAAAAACGGTCTGAAAGGCGCGAGAAGAAGAAGAAGATCCCTTAAAGCACCTCTAATTTCACCAATACGAAAGATGTCTTGTGTTTTCTTGTTCCTCATCCCAGCATTCTCGGCGGTAGGGTCCCTCGCTGGTGGTGCTGCAACTGTTTCTGGAACAGTCAAGAACGCGCAGAACTCCGAAGCGCAGTTAGAAGGGGCAAGAAGACATAACCACTTGATGGAAGCCACAGCCGTTGGGGAAAGGACTATACTTGAAATCTTACAGGAAAGGGCTTGGCGTATCCATAAATTAAAGAAAAGCCCTTTAGCAGTCCTACCAGATCACAAATGCTGCTCTTCTCGAGCTTGTTAGAAAAAATTCAACATTCCGAGATTTCATGATGTGTTTATGCGGGATACATTACCGAAGACTATGTGGAAAACTGGTGAATGTGCCATCGTAAATTTAGTTGTTGCTGAAGGTCCTGGCACCCACTGGGTGTCACACGTCATGATAAATGCGGATTGTCTACTATTTAGGCTCATTTGGAGACCTGCAACCGCCAGAATAAATACAGCGATACTTCACTCACAGAAGACGTGCGCTCTACAATTATCGGAGCTATCAAGACTTTAATACATACCTCTGTGGACATCTGGGCATCATGTTTCTCTTGACATTCACAAAGAAAAAGAAGCATGCTATATAAGGAGGAGCTTAAAACATTCCTTCATCAGTTGAGGTACAGATGCAATGTCGTACACTTTGACGTTAAAAGAACGATCATCTGTATTGCGTGCAAATTACTTCCCTCCAGTTGATTTGAGCATTGGTGTATGAAGTATAGCATCGATTGGACTGGAGCCGTACAACGGCATCCCAAATATCACTGAGACTAACAACAAACTACATCTGGATATTAATGGTAAAAAAGGCATTGTGGAAATAGAACCGGGCGCATACGATATCCACGATTTAAACGAAGTCTTAAAACAGTCTGGAAAAGTTATTGAGCTGCATGCAAACATCAATACACTTAAATATGAAATAAGGACTGAAAATGCAGCAATTGACTTTAACCAGAAAGGTTCAATAGGGCCTATGGGGTTTCACAAACTGACATGTTTTGAAGAAAGATCCAAGTAAATATTACAAGTCAGATCAGGCTGTGGATATACTGCCTGTCAGCACAATCGGAGTCGAGTGTAACGTTGCAACGAACTCCTATCTCAACGACCGTCTGATGCACATTATTTACGGATTCTTCCCTTGAGTTGCAACGCGGTACAAGATTGTTGAAACTCCTTCCATTGCAATATACCTTCCAGTGACAGTTCAGTTGGAGTAGCGTATTGTGGATCAGAATAATCAAGTTGTTGACTTTCGTGGTGAGGAAATCATTGTACGATTACATCTAAGCCAAGATCGGCGCACAGTACAAAATCACTGCACGCAATCCATAGCACGTCACTTCGTGTGAACTACGAGTTTCTTAAATCAGTTGGCTTGAAACCTCGCAATGATGACCTCACTCAGTATAACCAGTTCAGAAGAGTATGATGAGCGAATTATACGTCAGAAATACTTCTCGCATAAACCTGACATTTCAACCACATTTAACAAGAATGATGAAATTATGATTTTCCTCCAGCACCAAGAAGCGCTGACGCTTCCATGCAAGAGTTTCATATATTTGGAGGAGTCATTCAACGAAACCAACGGCGGGTACAGTGAGAGCCAAGCTTACACGTAACGCCATAGTATCCCTGTATCAAGAGATACGCTATGAACGCAATTGGTCTGAGATCGACCGTGCACACAATGTGGCATAACATCAACCCTTAAAACATATGTCTCTACATCAGCCACGGATTTCAATGCCTTAGAAAATGTGGGATGATTCATAGACGATCCGGAGGATAGAGCTGTTGCAGAGTACAAGCGATTTACTGCATGCATTCCTCTAAAAATGCTTATGGTTTACTTTTAGGACATGAGACAGATTACTATAAATGCTAAACAGGAACTCACTCTGGTACGGAGTGCAACGGATAATTACTCGTACATTAAAGGAGCTGAAGAGGAGAATATGATCACAATTAGCAAGATAATATGGAATATACCCCACATCAGTGTATCAGACGAGGAGCGTTTGAAGCTTTTAAAAGACCTGAATTCCGGTACATTTCTATCACTAACATTTCTCTCTTGGGGGGTTTTTCGAGTATCGAATGTTACCGTCTGCAAGCAGACAAACACGTGGTATTAAAACCTGTTCACATCTGCAGACATCTACATTCACCATACTTAATTTTCAGACTGACAAAAGCGGGAATATATCAAATGATTCCTCTGCATTCGACAACTGCTAGTTAACTAACGCCAGAGTCTGCGTGAATTCAGAATTCTACCCATATGCAGTGTGCGATTTGCGCTTTTAGCAGAGGGGGGGGGGGGACGCCTTAGGGGGTTAGTATAATTATATCTGTTAGTAGCTTGGACCGTGGCGTTACCCATGTTTAAACAGTTCTTTATAAATAGAAGTTAATGCCGAAACTCACTATTCACGCGTAGGCACTATCAGAAAAGTCATCCCTAGTTATATCTTTAAAAGTACATTATAGGTAAAGCTTATTTACAAAATCATCTACATACAGGTATACAAAGGGAATTCAAAAAGTAAAGGCACATTTGTGAAAAGCTGTACTTATTCTGATGATAGAAAACTGAAATATGCAGCCGGCCGCGGTGGCCGTGCGGTTCTGGCGCTGCAGTCCGGAACCGCGAGGCTCCTACGGTCGCAGGTTCGAATCCTGCCTCGGGCATGGGTGTGTGTGATGTCCTTAGGTTAGTTAGGTTTAAGTAGTTCTAAGTTCTAGGGGACTTATGACCTAAGATGTTGAGTCCCATAGTGCTCAGAGCCATTTGAACCATTTTTGAAATATGCATTTTTTTCTACGTAACCTCCCTGGACTTTAATGCAGTTTTCCCGACGTTTTAAGAATTTTTTTTTATTTCATCAGAAAATACGTTTTTCGGTTGTATCTGTAACCAATTTTGCACCGCAGCAATGACGTCTTCATCTCTTTCAAATCGTTTTCCCTTTAGTGCTTCCGTTAAGGGTCCAAACATGTGAAAATTGCTTGGAGCCAGGTCTGGACTATATCATGGATGTTCCAGCACCTCGAATATCAACTCTTTTATTGCGTCGGCTGTCCGTTTGGCAGAATGTGGGCGAGCATTATCTTGCTGCAGGATGACACCTCTTCAGTTTTCCACGACGTTTGGATCTGATTGCAGGTTTTAGTTTCGTACGGAACACATCACATCCACCATACAATATAGACCTGGCTCTAAAGCCTCGTTTACGCTGGGGCGACGTCTTGCAACTTTGTGGCATGCTACGGAAATTTGGCGTGCGTCGTCTTGTAGCATGCTACAACAGGCAACATCTTACGGCGTATGTTGCATGCGGCAGGTTAATTTATGCCGAAGTAACAGAATTTGTGCTACACGTGTGTCGGTCTTGCACTATGATGGGTGATAAAGTGATCTCAGCGGCGGCCTACTTGGTACTTGCAAATGCAGCTAACAACGGAAATGAAAACCGAAGGGAAAGAAAACGATGGTGGAAGAGTATTTAAAGAAGGTCCACGAAATAGTATCCTAGGAACTAGAAGCAGAAGATGGTGCGTTATTTAGTATTTTACGAGAATGTCGACTGAAGACTTTAATTACTTAATGCGGTTAACTACACCATTTATTGTAAAGAAAGATAACAACTGTCAAGACAGTATTTCACCAAGAATTCGATGGGCCATCACATCACGATTTTTAGCCACTGGCGATTTATGCAAGTCACTAATGTACTTATTTAAAGTATCATATTCTGCTATTTCCCTCATAGTGCCAGAGGTATGTGAAGCTTTTTCATTAGTGTTGAAGAATTACATAAAGGTAAGCACGCAACATTCAATACTGATTTCATTTAAGTAATGTTTTATTGACATTTTTAAGCAAATTAAAATGAATATTAAAGAACTGTTAAAAATACTTATTTCTAAAATCGAATTATTTGAGCTCTTCTGTTTCTGTTTGAACAAATTCGTCACAATTATTATTGTCCACATATACAATTTCACACCTAGGTTTTGCAACCAATGTTTCGATGCTCGGAATTTGCTGTTCATACTCCCCTAAGGGCGCTTTAAAAAGAACATTTGAAAGTACGTGCTTGACATATGTGGGAGGTACATGTTCTTCAAGAGCTACATCGCCGTCACCTTTTGATACTGTGTCCTCTGTGTCATCAATCTGAAAAAGTAGGGAAAGTAATGAGTATGTTTCACTTTTCAGATTCCAAAGGATACTGAAGAATGGCAGAAGGTAGCAAGAAATTTCGAAGTGAAGTGGAATTTCCCTCACTGCATAGGGGCCATACATGGCAAACATGTGCAAATTATGTGTCCTCCGAATACTGGAAGTGAATATATCAACTACAAAAAAACATTCAGCATTGTCCTTATGGCAATTGTAGACGCAAATTACTGCTTTCAATATGTTGTATGTCACAGGGACAGAAAGAGAGGGGAGGAGGAGATTGACTTTGAGGGGGAGAGAAATTGACCTTAGCGAAGGGGAGAGTGACGGAGGGGTAGAAGGTGATAGAGGAGAGAAGCAGATGGACAAAGAGAAGGGCAAGAGAAGATGGGGAGTGGGGAAACAAGGAGATGGACATAAGGGGAAGGTAGAGACATCCGGGCAATGCAGAGTTTACTTACCTCATTTACAAAATTAATAAATCTTCATATGTAGTTAATTAACAACTTTGTAAATGATTCATGTAACATACGATACTCAAACTATACTAAAATACGTGATGAATAAAATGTAAAATTAAAATTTTTGTTTTGTTTTGTGCTTAACTTTAACACTCTGAAATTATAAGTGAATGTTAATTTGTAAATCATCGTATTATGACAAAGCCACAGCAAAGTGTGGCCGGTTCAGCTAGTACAAAAGCATATAATTGTCATTTTAACTTACAGAGTTTAGTTGAAGAGACGAGATGAATGAGACTGCTCCTGAAGGTTCGAGGGTTTGCCTGTTGGTTTGTCAAGGGCGCTATGGTGCTGAGAAGCAAGGCTTCTTTTTCTTATCCACTTAGCTGCAAATTTTTCTGCATCGAAGCAATGCAGTGGAGGTCCATTTATTGAAATGAGAAGTAGATTTGAAAGTGTCAGAATTTGTAAGTGATTTTCTGATCAGTCACTGTTAAATTCATGTCACTGAATCCGCGTTCATATTCAGCCGTAGATATAGGTATAACTTCGACTGCTTTCAAAAGTTCCTTCACAGAAGTGGGCATGTGTTGAGGATTTTCTTTATGGATTCGAAAATCTTTAACCAGTGACGCACACGAGCATTCACGTAATTTAAAATCCATCTTTTTACACAAGCGAGAAATTGACATGTCACCATAATACACCATCATCTGAAGGCCATGTATCTGAATTTAAAACGGCTACACCCGAAAAGAAATCCAAGTCCTCAAAGCGGTTTTTTATATTGTCTACCAAAGAATGGTATACTCTCCTTCAAATTCGAAAGGTGGCAGGGGTAAAATACAGGGAGCGAAAGGCTATTTACAATTTGTACAGAAACCAGATGGCAGTTATAAGAGTCGAGGGGCATGTAAGGGTAGCAGCGGTTGGGAAGGGAGTGAGACAGGGTTGTAGCCTGTCCCCGATGTTATTCAATCCGTATATTGAGCAAGCAGTAAAGGAAACAAAAGAAAAATTCGGAGTAGGTATTAAAGTCCATGGAGAAGAAATAAAAACGTTGAGGTTCGCCGATGATATTGTAATTCTGTCAGAGACAGCAAAGGACTTGGAAGAGCAGTTGAACGGAATGGACAGTGTCTTGAAAGGAGGATATAAGATGAACATCAACAAAAGCAAAACGACGATAATGGAATGTAGTCGAATTAAGTCGGAAGATGCTGAGGGAATTAGATTAGGAAATGAGACACTTAAAGTAGTAAAGGAGTTTTGCTATTTGGGGAGCAAAATAACTGATGATGGTCGAAGTAGAGAAGATATAATATGTAGACTGGCAATGGCAAGGAACGCGTTTCTGAAGAAGAGAAATTTGTTAACATCGAGTATAGATTTAAGTGTTAGGAAGTCGTTTCTGAAAGTATTTGTATGGAGTGTAGCTATGTATGGAAGTGAAACATGGACGATAAATAGTTTGGACAAGAAGAGAATAGCAGCTTTCGAAATGTGGTGCGACAGAAGAATGCTGAAGATTAGATGGGTGGATCACATAACTAATGAGGAGGTATTGAATAGAATTGGGGAGAAGAGGAGTTTGTGGCACAACTTGACAAGAAGAAGAGACCGGTTGGTAGGACATGTTCTGAGGCATCAAAGGATCACAAATTCAGCATTGGAGGGCAGCGTGGAGGGTAAAAATCGTAGAGGGAGACCAAGAGATGAATACACTAAGCAGATTCAGAAGGATGTAGGTTGCAGTAAGTACTGGGAGATGAAGAAGCTTGCACAGGATAGAGTAGCATGGAGAGGCGCATCAAACCAGTCTCAGGACTGAGGACAACAACAACACAACAACCAAAGACTGAAAAAATTTCTTCCGAAATGTCTTAAATCTGTTATATTCATCACAAGTTGTTTCTTTAATTAATACCCCTTTGAATGTGCGCTTTTCCTCCATCTCTTGTACTATCATCCTAATTCGAGGCGTTTTCAGTGTTTCAAGAGTTCGTATAGCCACTTCAATTTCCTGTTTTGCTTTAATGACTGAACAATTTCTCTTTTGCATAATGAATGTTAATACTTGCAGAACTTCTAGGGCCTCATAAAGCACAACTAATTCCATTACAAGCAACCACTTTGTGAGATGTTTTGGTAAACCTTCAAATTTAGATCTCTCCTGAGTTGATCATTAACCATCATGTCTCAGTTTTTCAAAAAGATGGACAAGAGAACTGTTACTTTCAATAAAAGCTCGAACAGCATTAAATGAGGAAGCAACCTAACGTACGCGAAAAATACGGCCTAGTTTTAATATCTGCGAGGATAATTCTAGTGAAACACTTTGTAGTAGTCTCTGATTTTTGGGACTTCGAAAAACACAGAATATAAGGAATCTAAAAAAACCTGTATACGGTATACATGCAGGGATGGCTAGAGGACAAATGTAAGGATGTAGAGGCTTACCTCACTAGGGGTAAGATAGTTACTGCCTACAGGAAAATTAAAGAGACCTTTGGAGATAAGAGAAAGACTTGTATGAACATCAAGAGCTCAGATGGAAACCCAGTTCTAAGCAGAGAAGGGAAAGCCGAAAGGTGGAAGGAGTATATAGAGGCTCTATACAAGGGCGATGTACTTGAGGACAATATTATGGAAATGGAAGAGGATGTAGATGAAGATGAAATGGGAGATACGATACTGCGTGAAGAGTTTGACAGAGCACTGAAAGATCTGAGTCGAAACAAGGCCCCCGGAGTAGACAACATTCCATTGGAACTACTGACGGCCTTGGGATAGCCAGTCCTGACAAAACTCTACCATCTGGTGAGCAAGATGTATGAAACAGGCGAAATACCCTCAGACTTCAAGAAGAATTTAATAATTCCAATCCCAAAGAAAGCAGGTGTCGACAGATGTGAAAATTACCGAACAATCAGGTTAATAAGCCACAGCTGCAAAATACTAACACGAATTCTTTACAGACGAATGGAAAAACTAGTAGAAGCCGACCTCGGGGAAGATCAGTTTGGATTCCGTAGAAATACTGGAACACGTGAGGCAATACCGACCTTACGACTTATCTTAGAAGAAAGATTAAGGAAAGGCAAACGTACGTTTCTAGCATTTGTAGACTTAGAGAAAACTTTTGACAATGTTGACTGGAATACTCTCTTTCAAATTCTAAAGGTGGCAGGGGTAAACTACAGGGAGCGAAAGACTATTTACAATTTGTACAGAAACCAGATGGCAGTTATAAGAGTCGAGGGACATGAAAGGGAAGCAGTGGTTGGGAAGGGAGTAAGACAGGGTTGTAGCCTCTCCCCGATGTTATTCTATCTGTATATTGAGCAAGCAGTAAAGGAAACAAAGGAAAAATTCGGAGAAGGTATTAAAATCCACGGAGAAGAAATAAAAACTTTGAGGTTCGCCGATGACATTGTAATTCTGTCAGAGACAGCAAAGGACTTGGAAGAGCAGTTGAACGGAATGGATGGTCTCTTGAAGGGAGGATATAAGATGAACATCAACAAAAGCAAAACGAGGATAATGGAATGTAGTCGAATTAAGTCGGGTGATGTTGAGGGTATTAAATTAGGAAATGAGACGCTTAAAGTAGTAAAGGAGCTTTGCTATTTGGGGAGCAAAATAACTGATGATGGTCGAAGTAGAGAGGATATAAAATGTAGACTGGCAATGGCAAGGAAATCGTTTCTGAAGAAGAGAAATTTGTTAACATCGAGTATAGCTTCAAGTGTCAGGAAGTCATTTCTGAAACTATTTGTATGGAATGTAGCCATGTATGGAAGTGAAACGTGGACGGTTAATAGTTTGGACAAGAAGAGAATAGAAGCTTTCGAAATGTGATGCTACAGAAGAATGCTGAAAATTAGATGGGTAGATCACATAACTAATGAGGAAGTATTGAATACGATTGGGGAGAAAAGAAGTTTGTGGCACAACTTGACCAGAAGAAGGGATCGGTTGGTAGGACATGTTCTGAGGCATCAAGGGATCACCAATTTAGTACTGGAGGGCAGCGTGGAGGGTAAAAATCGTAGGGGGAGACCAAGAGATGAATACACTAAGCAGATTCAGAAGGATGTAGGTTGCAGTAGGTACTGGGAGATGAAGAAGCTCGCACAGGATAGAGTAGCATGGAGAGCTGCATCTAACCAGTCTCGGGACTGAAGACCACAACAAAAACAACATGGTATACATCTGCTACATCATTCATAACATCGTGGACAGCTAATTCCATTTTGTGGTTCATACAATGAACGACAGTTAAATCGTTACGTGAATGACTATGCAGTAGAGCGGCTACGCCTTTTTAAGGGGCGAGTATTGTTGAGGCACCATCTGGTGTGATACCTACAAGGTGTTTCTTTATTATATAATTTGTAATGCCATACTTTTCAAGAGCTGCTAACAGTGTGCTGAAAATGCATTCTCCTGTCACACTTTCTAATTCAACAATGTCAAAAAAATAACTGCAAGCAATTTCCTCAAAGGACAAACGTAAATATATTATTAAACAAGTTTTATTGGAAACCGTTGTACTTTCGTCCATCATGATACTGAAGTTTGTACCCGATTCTACAAGGAAGTGAGCAAGATTCATTTTCATTTCTTCTCCTACGAGCATAATGATATTTCGGCATGCATGGTCAGAATGAGGCATATTACCGACTGATAAACGATTAAGCTTTTGTAGTTCAATTACTGCAGGATACGATTTGAATGATAATTTCTGTTTAGCTGTTACATATGCAGATTTGAACAACGAAGCAGTTGCGATTACTTTTTCTTGATGCTGCTTTCCCCACAACTTTGCATTTCAGTGACGCATTTTTGTAAACTTTTCTTCTCTTTTATACTCGTGTTTTCCACGCACTTCATGTGTGATTTACACTTTGCATGATCCCCGATTTTATCACTTATTTTTTTGGCGTTATTAGCAGAAACACCAGCTAAAAACGCGTTATCGATGCGCACACGTTCACTGCTTTCCACCTTAAGTTCACAAACTTGTAAACACACTGTGCGTATTACTAAGTTTTTGTCATTTGCGGGCAGCCACGCATTAGTCTTTTGCCAGTTCTGAAAACGTGATAAGGTAACACAATTTCCTACTATAATTCCAAGAGAACTGTTACTTCCATTCCTACCTTTGACATGTCACAGTTTTCAGTCACCGGAGATTCAGTCTCTTCCCCTGTATTAGCACCATCATTACCGTTTTCTTTTTTACATTCACTGTCTATTTTAACTCTTTTAGCACCACTGTTAGTATCCTGACTGTCACGGTTTGTACACGTATCAGGTAATGCACTGCTCTTAAGGAAATCAGAAATTTTCCTTTGTTTGAATGACATCCTGAAATTCCGTAGTTCTTACAGGCCCGGACGCACTCAACTCACTAATGAAGCTACTGAAGCGGGAACGTGTGAAGATCGCCGTGTGTGTGGCGGACGCGCGGCAAAGAACGAACGGCACCAATTAATTTGGAGTACGCGATGCTGGGGAGCCTGTGTTAAGCTGCACCCACGTGGTTCGCGATCCCGTCTGACCAGTACCGTTGCTCACTTCGCACCACTTTGTGCTTTCGTCCCTGTTAGTCCGCGTCATACCGTTGCCAAAAGGTGGCCTAACGGTAAATGTTCGCACAGGTACCGGGCTGGTCGCCACCCTGTGTCAGGGCCCGGGGTGGGAATTTCAGCCCCCCAGCTCACCCAACTCTGCGGTACGACTGATACGGTATCACTGCCACACTACTTCCCTCACAAGCTCGCAAGTAAACGGATGACGCACCTTAGACGAAAGCAACAATGACAACATGTTAATGATGATTTAGTTCTAAATGTTTTGAAATGCTTAACTACTACATAACACTTTTTCAAAATTAATAAGCAAAAATATTAATATTATTAATAGTAAGACTGTATTAAAAACTTTCAGTGTTCGGCTCCACAAATTTAAATTATATTTGAAGTTTTACTCCAGTGCATGGGAAATAAACATCCCAGGTTGGGATGCATAAACTAAAACCAGAGGAGGGGATGGTCTGATGCAGATTGGGGGAAATCCCCCCCCATACCTCCCCCCCCCCATCCCCCCCCGCCCCCCTGCAAATCGCACACTGCCCATATGACAATTTACACCTGCAGTGGGATGAAATTTGTAGTCTAGCATATGACATGTATGCTAGGTATCATGCTTCTTACTGTGAAAGTGCTGAAGAAGGGGTTGTCTACTCAGTCCACAGAAGCCATCACCGATCATCGTAATAGGCCGCTCGAAACACAACGAGATAATTACATCTGCACCAGATGTACGTATTGAATTTAAATCTTCTGCAAATTTCCTGGAACACACTGCCATGTATGCTCTAGTTCCACATGACTGTGTGATCAACTACCGCCCGCTCACAGGCGTTGTGCAACGAGCTGTATAAATGAACAGGTGCTGTGCCATACCTAGAGCATTCCACAATGGCATCTCAAGGTGTAAACATCATTGCAGACGCTCAGGGTTTCTATGATGGTGAGTGTAGACAGTTCATATTTAAAGATGTTGCATTCGTAGTGTACATAGAAGATGCCGTAATAATAGAGACATTCTCAGCAAACAAAGCGTCACCGAGGTCTTTTAAGGATGTGAAGTGCGTTGGAATTCACTGAGATTATACTGGCATACCATATAACGATATGGTGATGTCGCGTCTACTATTCAACCACACAGATACCATTATCTACGTGAAGGGGTAGGAGAAGATCTCGTGAATGCATCGAATCCTCATGTTTGTTGCTGTTCAAGACTTGTAATTCTACGGGTGCCCTGCTCTCCATTGACTCAAGAAGAAGAAGAAGAAGAAGAAGAAGAAGATGTAAATTTACTTTTAGGCTGGGCAAAAAATAAATAATTTTTTACTTTACAACCTCTGTGTTCTTTTTTCAACCCTGTTCCAGCTTTGACAGTGTTCATTTTTAACCAGATACTACGTCTGTGAGTTTCTTCAAGCACCAGAGGTATAATTTTAGACATGTGTGCTGTATGTCTTTGGAAGTGGACACTGTCACATGCCTCCTGCTCCCATAACCCAATTCGGGCTGCACGATAGGGATAATTCCACGCAGCCATTCTGTATATTTTGCTATCATCGATCTTAAACTTGATCTCCTTTATAGCACTCACTCTTCAGCAAAACTAATGTCATTTATGAACAGACAGCCTTATATATATATATATATATATATATATATATATATATATATATATATATATACAGGGTGAGTCACCTAACGTTACCGCTCGATGTATTTCGTAAACCAAATCAAATACTGACGAACCGATTTCAAATACCGAACGTGAGGAGAGGGGCTAGTGTAATTGTTTAATACAAACCATAGAAAAATGCACGGAAGTATGTTTTTTAACACTAACCTACGTTTTTTTAAATGGAACCGCGATAGTTTTGTTAGCACATCTGAACATATAAACAAATACGTAATCAGTGCCGTTTGTTGCATTGTAAAATGTTAATTACACCCGGAGATATTGTAACCTAAAGTTGACGCTTGAAACATCCGACGTTCAGTTGCGTGTTGTAACAAACACGGGCCACGGTCGGCGAGCAGCATCTGCAGGGACATGTTTACGATGACGACCGTGTTTACGAGTGTGGCTGTAGTGCACTGTTGTGATTTGGTCTAGCTGTCGCAGTGTCCGCATGTAGCGCTTGCTGCTATTGTTATTCTGCATTCGTCTCCGCACGCAGACCAACTGTAGTACACCGTGTTACCAGACGTCTGTGATAGTGTAGTGTTGTAGGAACTGTGACCATGGTGTATTCGAACTCTGAAAAGGCGGAGATGATACTCATCTATGGCGAGTGTCGAGGAAATGCAGCTGAAGCCTGCAGGGTGTATGCAGAACGGTACCAGGACAGAGAGCATCCAACGTGCCGCACATTGCACAACATCTACCGCCAACTGTATGCAACAGGTATGGTCGTAGCACGCAAACGGGTCCGTAACAGGCCCGTCACAGGAGAAGCGGGTGCAGTTGGTGTGTTAGCTGCTGTTGCCATGAACCCATACATGAGTACACGGGACATTGCGAGAGCCGGTGGACTGAGTCAAAGTAGTGTCATGCGCATACTGCATCGTCACCGCTTTCACACGTTTCATGCGTCGCTACATCAGCAATTACATGGTGATGACTTTAATCATCGAGTGCAATTCTGCCAATGGGCATTAACAGAGAATGCGTTGCAGTTCTACCTGTTTACCGATGAAGCGGGTTTCACAAACCACGGGGCAGTGAATCTACGGAACATGCATTACTGGTCCGTGGACAATCCTCGCTGGCTCAGACAGGTAGAGCGACAGCGACCGTAGACTGTAAATGTATGGTGCGGAATCATTGGCAACCACCTCATTGGTCCTCACTTCATTGCAGGGGCCCAAACAGCTGCAACATACATCGCGTTTCTACAGAATGACCTGCCAACGTTGCTCGAAAATGTCCCACTGGAAACGCGTCAACGTATGTGGTATCAGCATGATGGTGCACCTGCACATTCCGCAATTAACACTAGGCTGACCCTTGACAGGATGTTCGACGGGCGTTTCATAGGACGTGGAGGACGCATAAATTGGTCAGAACTTTCTCCTGATCTTACACCTCTGGACTTCTTTCTGTGGGTTACGTTAAAGGAGAATGTGTACCGTGATGTGCCTACAACCCCAGAGAATATGAAACAACGTATTGTGGCAGCCTGCGGTGACATTACACCAGATGTACTGCGGCGTGTACGACATTCATTACGCCAGAGATTGCAATTGTGTGCAGCAAATGATGGCCACCACATTGAACATCTATTGGCCTGACATGTCGGGACACACTCTATTCCACTCCGTAATTGAAAACGGAAACCACGTGTGTACGTGTACCTCACCCCTCATGGTAATGTACATGTGCGTCAGTGAAAAAGACCAATAAAAAAGTGTTATCATGTGGACGTAATGTGCTGTTCCAGTCTCTTCTGTGCCTAATGTCCATCACCGTTCCCTTTGGATCCGTACGTAATTCGGTGCTCTCCGATACACACGATCGAACAGCGGAGGAGTGGTACTCAAGCGTCAACTTTAGGTTACAATATCTCCGGATGTAATTAACATTTTACAATGCAACAAACGGCACTGATTACTTGTTTGTTTATATGTTCAAATGTGCTAACAAAACTAACGGGGTTCCATTTAAAAAATCGTAGGTTTGTGTTAAAAAACATGCTTCCGTCCATTTTTTTAATGGTTTGTATTAACCAATTACACCAGCCCCTCTCCTCACGTTCGGTCTGTGGAATCGATTCGTCAGTATTTGATGTGGTTTTCGAAATATATCCAGCGGTAATGTTAGGTGACTCACCCTGTATATATATATATATATATATATATATATATATATATATATATATATATATATATAACGCTATTGGGGACAGGGTTCATGTAAATACTGACGACAAAGACGTATAGTGACAAATGTTTTTCGTTTATTCAGTTGACACAAATATAACATACTTCTTGAGGTACAATATAATTCTTGAGGCACAATGTAGTTTTTGAGGTACGATATAGTATTCTTGAGGTACAATTTCACTCTTATATTCCAGTTCAGATACTTTTACCTTACATACTACAAAATCAAGAATATTTTTTTTACAGTTTTTTTCTCCAATAACACTGGAATTTTTTTTTAAATCTACGCTAAAAACTAATGTGGAGATACTTTCTTTACTACAGCTAAATTCCACAGTCCCAGTAGCATAGCTTTTACAGTAATTCTGGTCGACTGTGCTCACTTAGAATCTAAATTGAACAGCCCCAATAGTAAAGATTTTTACAATAACAATTCTTATGGACTCTGAGCTACATAGATACACTCCTGGAAATGGAAAAAAGAACACATTGACACCGGTGTGTCAGACCCACCATACTTGCTCCGGACACTGCGAGAGGGCTGTACAAGCAATGATCACACGCACGGCACAGCGGACACACCAGGAACCGCGGTGTTGGTCGTCGAATGGCGCTAGCTGCGCAGCATTTGTGCACCGCCTCCGTCAGTGTCAGCCAGTTTGCCGTGGCATACGGAGCTCCATCGCAGTCTTTAACACTGGTAGCATGCCGCGACAGCGTGGACGTGAACCGTATGTGCAGTTGACGGACTTTGAGCGAGGGCGTATAGTGGGCATGCGAGAGGCCGGGTGGACGTACCGCCGAGTTGCTCAACACGTGGGGCGTGAGGTCTCCACAGTACATCGATGTTGTCGCCAGTGGTCGGCGGAAGGTGCACGTGCCCGTCGACCTGGGACCGGACCGCAGCGACGCACGGATGCACGCCAAGACCGTAGGATCCTACGCAGTGCCGTAGGGGACCGCACCGCGACTTCCCAGCAATTTAGGGACACTGTTGCTCCTGGGGTATCGGCGAGGACCATTCGCAACCGTCTCCATGAAGCTGGGCTACGGTCCCGCACACCGTTAGGTCGTCTTCCGCTCAAGCCCCAACATCGTGCAGCCCGCCTCCAGTGGTGTCGCGACAGGCGTGAATGGAGGGACGAATGGAGACGTGTCGTCTTCAGCGATGAGAGTCGCTTCTGCCTTGGTGCCAATGATGGTCGTATGCGTGTTTGGCGCCGTGCAGGTGAGCGCCACAATCAGGACTGCTTACGACCGAGGCACACAGGGCCAACACCCGGCATCATGGTGTGGGGAGCGATCTCCTACACTGGCCGTACACCACTGGTGATCGTCGAGGGGACACTGAATAGTGCACGGTACATCCAAACCGTCATCGAACCCATCGTTCTACCATTCCTAGACCGGCAAGGGAACTTGTTGTTCCAACAGGACAATGCACGTCCGCATGTATCCCGTGCCACCCAACGTGCTCTAGAAGGTGTACGTCAACTACCCTGGCCAGCAAGATCTCCGGATCTGTCCCCCAATGAGCATGTTTGGGACTGGATGAAGCGTCGTCTCACGCGGTCTGCACGTCCAGCACGAACGCTGGTCCAACTGAGGCGCCAGGTGGAAATGGCATGGCAAGCCGTTCCACAGGACTACATCCAGCATCTCTACGATCGTCTCCATGGGAGAATAGCAGCCTGCATTGCTGCGAAAGGTGGATATACACTGTACTAGCGCCGACATTGTGCATGCTCTGTTGCCTGTGTCTATGTGCCTGTGGTTCTGTCAGTGTGATCATGTGATGTATCTGACCCCAGGAATGTGTCAATAAAGTTTCCCCTTCCTGGGACAATGAATTCACGGTGTTCTTATTTCAATTTCCAGGAGTGTATTTATACACTTAAAAACTATTCTAACTTAGATGGCTAACGGCAGGTGAAAAACCTAAAAAATTATTCCATTTACCAGACGCACATGGTGCTTAGAAATATACGTTGACAGTCTGCACATGCATTGCATATGAACAAATAAATAAATATAAACATATTTTTTGTGTTTATGGTTTTTAATATTTTTGTGTAGGCTTTTTTAACATTTTTCTCTCACACACATGGTGTACATATAAATAAATTTTTCTTTTACTTTTTTTATATTTTTTTCCACACTTGGCCCATGTGCGTATATACACTTGAATCCAGTATACACATATATTTACACCACACACACACACACACACAAAATCACTTACACTATGAAATAGGGTTCTACTACTGCTCTGCAGACACACTCTCTCTCTCCCTCATTCTCTCACTCTCACTCAATCAGAGTCTACCATCTCTTCTCTTGCTAAACATGAGTAGTATGTGAGTATCGGAGAGTTTAAGTCCCCTCGTCACAAATGAGCCTTTTATCATCATAATATGACAGGCCGATTTTAGACTACACCACAGTGTACACCTCATGTGCTCTCGACTGGATATTGGTCTGTCGTACCATATCAGGCAGCTGTAGTGAAGCACCATGAACACCACTGCACAGGCACCGCTTCTAGTCTTCGATAGAGAGGACTCTCAATTCCATACGATGCGCATCCTTATCCCACCTCTGGGTGGCACCTTCCAATGGGCTGGCCGGAGTGGCCGAGCAGCTCAAGGCGCTACTGTCTGGAACCGCGAGACCGCTATGGTCACAGGTTCGAATCCTGCCTCGGGCATGGATGTGTGTGAAGTCCTTAGGTTAGTTAGGTTTAAGTAGTTCTAAGTTCTAGGGGACTGATGACCTTAGAAGTTAAGTCCCATAGTGCTCAGAGCCATTTGAACCATTTGGAAACTTCCAGTGCGGGAGTGCATGCATGTTTGATCACAGACCTACAAACTCCACATTTGGCAATCCTTTCGCCTCGTCCTTCATAAGGCTGATAACCTTCTTATTCTGTGGGACATCAGTTTTGGGGTGGAGCCTTCTTGTGGAACTCGCTCTAGACAGAGCGCCAAATAGGCGTGTGCATCATGCAAACTAATAGGGTATTTGAGTTCTCCCTCCACCACATGCCTTACATCAGAATTAGCTGCCACACCCCCCCATGATTTTTCCACGTAATCCCTTGCATTCGTCTTCGGTCACCCATGATTGCTGCTGTCGTGTCCATATAAGTTAATTATGCCCAGATACATTATGTAACTTGAATCAAGGAATACATTGAACGTGTCACTCATCCGTGAGCTGTTTGCCTTCACGTGCCTATGGACACAATGGCAAAGTCCCCCCATGGATCCCACGCTCAAAGAAAAGAAGCATGTCAGTATTGGTCTATAATTCGACACTGCACTTCGTTTTCTTGAGCACTGCGCCCAAGATGACCCAGGTGCCATGTAATAAAAGACGGGATTCAAACAGTATGTGACCATGCATAGACTTCATAATTTCTCAAAAACTTCTGCAAGAAAGCACATAGTTGTGTCCATGTAAAGTTGTACGTCCTCTCCTAAAGTGGACATTTTGAATTCTTACCAGACTTTTATGGCAAGCTCATACCTTGCATCCATTATGGCGTTGCCTGTAAGATTTCTGGAGAATGCAGTTATGTTGGGTAGTTGGGTTTCATTGAATTTCTCCATGTTATCCACATACTCGTAAGGCAAAACCCCTTCCTAGTCACAAGCTGAAATGTGTCCCTGTCGGGAAATGCAGCTTGAGGTAGAAATTCAATGACTTTCAGGAGTGTTGCCTGAAGAAACGTAGCCTATCAAGGAAGTGGAGCGTAATTTTTGGCGTCATTCATTTGGAAGATGAAATGTATTTCTCGATGTTCTCATGTACAACACTGATCTGATTCTTCTCCCAACCACAACCAGACAAGTGCTCAACTAGACAGTGAGCGTCATACCCACTTAAATTATGGAAGACAATTTGTATGTGCCTTGGTAGCTGGTACTTCAAATTGCACACTGAACTGTCAGTGGTATTTATGAGGAGCTCCCATTTTTCTGTCTAACGGCAGCTCACAGATATAGCAGTCAACTGCATTATTATACAAATCATCATTCTCCTCCGATTGGGTAAAGGGGAACGTTGTCGCTGTAAAGCTTATCAACATCCGATGAAAGTCTTTCGAGCTCATTGAGCAGTCAAACCACAGGATTAACCCTGACATAAGACTTGTGGTCGTTAAGACTCGAATCATAGTATAATATTACTGGTATTTAAAAAAAATTTATATTATGTTAACCACTTTTGCTGCTGGCAATTCTTCTGAAATGCGAAAATAGTGCATAGAAAATTTTTACTTCTTTATGATGGAATTATATTTCGCAAACCAGCATCATATTCCCTAATCAGACCGACAAGAACGTTGACTGAGGGCATTGTTTAAAGGCCAATCACCGATCTCAAAATTATGCAGTTTGTGTAAGTATTGGAGCAAGGGGGACACGAGGACTCTCTGCATTGTTGCCAGATGCATTCAAGATGCCAGCTGTGACATTATTCAATATGGTGTCATGTAGACTTGGCAACAGCGCATCGCCTCATCCAAGATGGCAGCCATGACGTCATTCAAGATGACGGATTTTGGCAGGAAGTTTGAATTTTGGTGCCTGACCCCCCTCCCCAAGAAAAATGGCGGGAAGTTCAAATTCCAACAGGATAATGCACCGCACTAAGGTTATCTCTACTAAGGTCAGAAAATCGCGGGAACATAGCTCACTTGGCCTACCTCCACTAACCTAAGTCATCCTACTGCCACCTCTTCCTATGAACTGGCACCAAGTTTGAATTTTAGCAGTAAACAAAGGTTAATATGCATATCTCTACTAAGCTAAGAAAATGGCGGGAAAGAAAGGGCACTTGCTGTAACATCAGTCACCTAACCACCACCTACTCCTAAGGAATTGCGGGGAAAGGACTTGCAAATAATTCTTTATTTGTGAATTTTAAAATTTTCCCGGCGAATTGACTGTTCAAACAAATTTTGGGCTTGCAGCCGGTCGTCGTTCAATACTTCGCACGATATTTCAACTGGGCACCTGCCAGTCATCTTCAGGTGAGCCGTCGCAGACTGGCGATAAAGATCTCCGCTCCGCAATATATAGCGTACTGTAACTATTCTGCGCATGCGTCGAAAACTTGATAGTTGAACCAACACTGCCCGCCGGCAGCGCCCTCGCTGGTGGAATAGCGGAACTCAGTCGCCCTCTGCGTTGCTGTTTGCCACGGCCATCGACGCACTCTGTCGTCTTCGATTTGAGCAAATCGTGGAGATGATGGGATTCCATGCACTGTCCAGCTGGTAGCCGCTGTCACGGTTTAACAGATTTTCCGCCAGTCGTATTTCTACGGATTCTTTAATAATGGAGTCCCAGAAAGACGTTGCTGTAGACAAAATCATTGTTTTCTCATACTCCATTGAATGTCCAGCAGAAATACAATGTTCAGCAATAGCGGACTTGCTTGGCTGTCCCAGAAACAGTTAACACTCGCTTTCTTCACGTCTCAGCTTGTATGTACAGAAATTCTTGCACTAACAGAACCTGTTCTTGAAAATAATGCCTAATGCACTCTTCCCAGCGCTCCAAACGTGATTCCCTTCTTGCTCTCAACATATGCAAATTTTCTCACCGCTATGTAGAGGTTCCTATATCCCAGTACAAAGGATGTGAATGAATAGAGCATTATGATACACTCTTATCGAATTTACCTGTAGAATTACTGATGGCACCGTTATCGAAGCTCCTCAGCCTTTTTTTCCTTCTGCGGACGAGACATTCAGCGGTTATTTTACACAGATCAACATATTACAACGACAACTAAGCGTCGCAAAGCGCCATACATATCGCCAAACACGGGAAGACTCTTACTCAATCACACTGCTCCCTCACCGAGGACAGGAGCTTGAATATTAGAACGTGAAACCGACCTACGACCCATCAATATATCACTCCGTAGCCTACATAACGTCAAATACGTGAAGAATCCTACTCAATTACTGTGCTCCCCCACCCAGGACAGGAGCTTGAATATTCGTGCGCAAAACCGAGCTCCAACTCAGCAATATATCACCGTGTATTGTGTCGATGTTGTAAACGTACAGTTCATATCCTCTGCCAAACAAAATCATCCCTTTTACATCATAGCACCCTCAGTGGACCAAAGTCACACTCAGAACTGTTCTACAAATTCGCGATCGTTATCCCTCGACACAAATGCGTTACTCTTTCTAATCCGAACCGGCTTCCCTGCTTCCTTGCTTTTCTACTCACATCTCCAGACTCGGGGATTACAAGGATATGCCCATTTTCACCATAATATCATACCATCTGGTGATCATCCCTCCGGAATTACAGCTTCGGGTGCTCAGTTTGTCACACTGCAGGTACTGGTGTATGTACCGTATTAAAGTTTTGGCTCACTGGCATGTGTATTGGCCCAGCATCGATGGCGATGTTGAGCGCCTTGTCCATGGGTACACTGTTTGTGCGCATCACCAGGCAAGCAAGTACCCCTCAGTCGTTTACACCCTGGCCTGTGCCTCGCCGGCCCTGGGATCGCATCCATGTGGACTTTGCGGGCCGTTTTTGGGGTCCATGTGGTTACTCATCGTCGATGCCTACTCCAAACACTCATATGTTGTCCGCATGAGATCCACCACCACGGAGGCTCTGGCCCAGGTTCTCGCCACTGATGGCCACCCACACATGTCGGTCTCCAAAATGGTCCCCAATTCACGGCGTCCTCCTTCCACGACTTCGGTGAGGCCAATGGTATCAAACATATCCGTAGCCCCCCTTTCCACCCTTCGTCCAATGGCGAGGCAGAGAGGCCAACCATGTCGGCCCTCACCCCGTTTTTGAGAACCTATCGCACTACGCCAATTGACGGATGCAGTCCGGCAGAGCTCCTCCGTGGGCGACAGCCGCGGCCCCTGCTCCATTTGCTGCTGCCGCCCTCCTCCCGCCCCCACTGCCGGCCCTCGCAGCGGTATACCCCTGGCACGGCCGTGTGGCCCCGCGAGTACGGGCGCAAGGTGGATTGGACACCCGCCACGGTCGTCGCGGCCCGTGGGTGGCGTGTTAAGTCAGTGCAGACGTCGAAATGGTTGGAGCGCCGCCATCATAATCAGCTCCGCCCTCGTGCTGCCACGGACTCGGGCCGCCGCCTCCTTCCCTACCTCCTTTGGGTACGGACAGAGACCTCGGGTCACCGTCCCAGCCCCCGGTTGCCGTCTCTCCGCGGACCTGCCGCCGGCCCTCTCAGCCTCCGGGTGGATCGGCGGCTCCATCCCCCGCCCTGGACTCGGGATCGGCTGTCACGGATACCTCGTGGGTCCCTTCCTCCACGCCAGTTGCGGTTGATACGCCCAGTTCCTCTTGCCACTGCCGCCCACCTCGGCACCGTCCGCGGCGTTTCCGCCCCCACGTGCAAGTTTCAGGGGGGAGGGATCTGGCACCGCGCGCCGCGGAATTTGAATCCGCGCCAGACGTCGTGGACGTCGAAGACACGTAGAGGTCTCTGCACTGACGCGCCGTAAGCTGTGGCGGCGCTCGCCTCCTGGCCCGCTTTTAGTGTGAGGGCGCTACAGTGGAACATGTGATTCCAGCGGCCAAAAGCGGCGCCCCCGATAGCGTACTTAATCGCTTGCCTTTCGCTGAGCCAAGAAGTCTAATCTCGAGTACGTCTGTTGACACATCGCCTCTTGTTAGGCAGCTTACTGACTTGATCTGTGTACGACTGGACGTGTTTGTTAGGTTTTCTTGTGAATCTGTTGTTCGATCTTATGGTTGTTTGTTCTGTCCTTCGTTGGTCGTGTCCCTCCTCTCCCGTTGTGCTGTTGTCCGCGGGTCACGCCGCGCTTTACGTCATTTCTACCCCGCGACCGTCCCGGTCGCAGTTACAACAGCTGCGGTCACCGCAAGGAGCTCTCTTGGGAGTCCAGTAGTTTGTATCCGATGCACCAGTGTTTACTGTAACTCTCGATAACTCCCAGTAAGAACGCGAAAGAGAAATTTGGTCGCAATTGAGGAAAACAAGATCCATTCGGTCTTTTTCCGAAAAGAAAAACTCGGCTGATTTCGCCGTATTAAACCACTCCTGGAAATCCATATAGTTTGTAGTTGAAACAGCGTGCGTCTGCCTGTGACACTCGAACTATCTCAGTAAGGATGGGACATAGAAATTGTGTCGCGATTAAAAACTACAGGCCACATGCAGGCCTTTCTCAGGGAGACTAACACGGCTACTATCACCCCATGGAGCACTGTTGGGAGTCCAGTAGTTTGTATCCGATGCTCCACTGCCCACTTACTGTAACCCTCGAACACTCCCAGCAAGCACGCGACACAGAAATTTCGCCGCAATGGAAACGAACGTGCTACACGCCTGCTGCACTCGCTGTATTGCACCTCTCCTGGGAGTCCAACAGTTTGTAGCTGATGCAGCACTGCTGCTCACTGTAACCCTCAAACCATCCCAGTAAGGATGCGACATAGAAATTGCGTCGCGATTCAAAACTACAGGCTCCATGCCGACTTTTACCAAGAGACTAAGGCGGGTGCAGTCACCGCATGGAGCCTCTTTTGGAAGTTCAGTAGTTTGTATCCGACGCACCACTGCCCGTTTACTGTAACCCTCGAACACGGCCAGTAATGATGCGACATAGACATTGCGTCGCAATTGAAAACAACAGGATGCATGCCGTCTTTTTCCGAAGAGAAAAACGCGGCAGCGATTGCCGTATTGCACCTCTCCTGGGAGTCCAATTGTTTGTAGCTGCTGCATGCACTGCTGCTCACTGTGTATGTAAGCTGTATGAACAAAATATGAATCACATTAAGTAACAGTAAACACTCAAAAGATGACGTAAATGTATTTTAGAAATGGTTTGTCTTCTGTAATGCTGATACTGCTGGTCACGGTCAGTTTTGCCCAATACTATGTGCTCTGGCCATGCTGCACCTGCTGCTATCTTCCTGACATTAGAAAATGGCAACAGTGAGCATCTGCAAGTAGTGATTCTATGCATGTTATGCCTCATTGTTTCAGTTTTTGCCGCTCGGTGGCACCATAGTTGGGCCGCAATAGTCGCGTTCGGAGAGAAATTTAAAAACGTCCAAGTTGGCAGGCAGTAGCAAATACAAAAGTTAGAAGGAGATTCAAAACAAACCTGCTTCTCGGCGTACTATAATGCAGAAAATTTAGAAGTCAAAGTTTGCAGATGGCAGTAAATTCAAGTAAATTAAAGATTTCAATGTTGGGAAATTTAAAAAGAACTGCTGGGAAATTAAAAAATCCAACTAGCTGAGTTAAGTATTATACCGCAGCCCCCCTCCTTTCATTTCCAAACTAAGCACAGCGAATTATTGAAAGAAGGCATCCTGTCAATGTAGTTTTTAAAATACCCACCCCTCCCCTCTCCCCTCTTCACTTCCCCCACACCTCCACCCACCTCTCTGCCCTCCTGTTCTCATCTTCACCAAAGTGCAGTACAGTGCAATATTAAAATACCAAGATGACGAAAACAGAGTAATTATCTGGCTTATGCCCTCTCCTCCCTTTCCTCTTTCCAAGCAATGAGAGTGTAATATTAGCAAATAGCCCAGCTGTGATAACGGGAAATTTAAAACACTTTTCCCCTCCCCTTTTTCTGTATTTCCATACAATCATATCACCTTATTAAAAGTCCAACATGATCTAAGAAGACCAATTGCGTGGTTTATAATCAGAGTCCGTTTCTTCTCAACCACTCATAGTGCAATATTAACAACCCAAGATCATGAAAATAGACCACCTGTGAGCCTTATACCCCACATCTCCTTCAGTAAAAGCTAGAGTGTACATTAAACATAATAGTAAACGGGGAACGCTATACGACAACACACTAAACACTAAACGGTAGATGCTAAGTAGTGAACACTAAATGGTAAATGCTAAACGCTAAACAGCAAACATTAAATTCTAAGCGGTGAATGCTCAACAGTTGACAGTCAACGTCAACTACCTAATGGTGAAAGCTAAACACCACACACTGAACGCAAAATGGTGAATGCCATAAAGTAAGCACTGACTGCCTGAAGGTAGTTGATAACAATAAACGCTAAATGTCTAATGCTAATCGCCTAACAGCAACTGATAAACAACAAGAGCCCAATTCTTTATGGTGAATGGTAAATACTAACCACTTAACAGTAAACCAAAATGCTATATGATGAACGCTAAGAGTCTAATGAGAAACGCTAAATGGGAAATGCTAAATGGTAAACACGAGATGTTTAATGGTGAATGCTAATATCAAGTGCAACATGCAAATATATTACAAATGTCTACGAAAAGTGGTGACGGATAAAGATATTGTTTAGCTGTATCAGTTTATGAAAAGTGAAATATGATTGTCAATTCAAGTAGACCTCCGGTATAATGTTAAAAAGTGATTCCAAGGACTACATTATGCATCATTGACATACAAACATATCTCTGTATTTCTCACATCATTAAGTGCTGTACACTTTACCGTTGTCTCTCTTTGAAAGTAATCATTTCTTTTCTCACACACAACAACATCAAAATTACTTTATTTTTTAATATATTGCAGACGAACAAGGGATGGGAGCATAGTATTTAAACAATTTTAAAATGGTGTCAAATTATAATATTTCCGACGTATGAGTACACTTCCTTCTACTGTCCTCCCTACGTACATTAAGCCACAGTTTAGTGTTGAAAGATAAAGATTTTCACCATATCCTTTCAGAATCCATAACACTCATCATTTCCGTCATAAAAGTGGTGCCATGTTACATTATTTACACATGCAGTTATATCTGTGACATAATATTAATGTGATGTCATTGTTTTTGTATCCCGCTTGGAAGGCGGCGCGTGGCTCTACTCCTTAAAACTGACAAAGAGGCCGAATGAAACGAAGCGAGTAGGAGCAGGGGTGGTAAAGTACGTCGGTACTGCAAGTAAAGTAAAAGAAGTTTTCACTGGTGCATGAAGATATACAAGTGAATATGTATCTTTGGTACAAATGAGCACGTAGGTGCGAAGCCAAAGTCCGGATAAGAAAATCTCCATAGTAAGCTAAGCTGAACCGATGGTTCTCGGCCGCCTGCTCTTCATGAACTGGGTGAAAGTGGAGCGGCGCTCGAGGAGCTGCACAGCGTCTCCTAGATGGCGCCGTCGTCCGTGTAGATCGTCCGCTCTCGTAGTGCCAACCTACACTGTGGCATCGGAACTGTCGATACCACAAATGTCAAAGTTATATATTATTTACTTCTCGTTAAAGATCAAAATGTCTCCAAGGCCAAATGTATACATTATATATATATATATATATATATATATATATATATCTGTGTTAAGTATGTCAAATGCTGCGACCTCTGGTAATCATTTCTCTTTCCCTCCCTCTGCCTCCTTCTTGCTCACACATATCTTGGTACTTCATATATCAAACACAACTAGGCTCCTTAAACACACATGTGATCAGTAATAAGTTCTGGTTGGTTTTACAGAAGTTGCAATAAATTTTCCATGAAGTTACCCTCTGCACTACATTGTAATTTAATTTCCTCATTAAATCAATTCTCTTACATAGCTTGTGTGCATCTGTCTCATCATTAAATATCATCTCTAGATATCTTTTTTTTCTGCAAAACAATATAAATGCAAGACCTCTGAAACATTGTGCTCATCAGCAAGCCACATTACACGTGTTACTTACTGTCAGTTCAGCTCTTCGCCCGCCACTGCCACACAGCGATAGCAACACAGCCCACACTGAGATGCCTCTGCACGTCTCACCTATCCTGATAAGATACAGTCCAGCTGAGAGGCAGAGACAGTCACTAACGTTTAATGGGAACAGTGCATAGAACGAAGAGTGTTGCTC
This sequence comes from Schistocerca americana, assembly GCF_021461395.2. Taxonomy (NCBI): domain Eukaryota; kingdom Metazoa; phylum Arthropoda; class Insecta; order Orthoptera; family Acrididae; genus Schistocerca; species Schistocerca americana. The sequence continues at coordinate 54,724,265 of NC_060121.1, read as the reverse complement.
ACCGTACTCAATTCATGGATGCGTGTATAAATTTTTGTAGCTATTACCTGACGCAAACACCAGAGAATCAGATCTGGCTCACACTGCGAGTCACAATCAGACTCTAGGGGACACAAGGAGTGCACTGTTGCAGTAGGCAGAGCACTCTTCATAGTACATCTCCACACCGAGCCTTGTCGTAATAAAGAGGTGCAGACAGCATCTAACGGCTCATTCTGTGCGCCTTGCGCCGTGTAGCCACAACACGTAAGCTGTATGCTCAGCTACTCCTTGACATCCGAGCACTGAGTGAAATTTCGAATGCAACGCTAACTGAGAATAACTGAGACAGCATGGCTGGGAAAAATCCACTGACACCTCTAGAGAAAGTTGGAAAACGGTGGTCTCTCCTGGTTGGATGAGGCTATGTCCAGCTTAAATACGAATCTTTCCAAACCAACAGTCTCAGTGGTTATATTCAATATATTCTCTTTCATGATTTGTTTTACGTGACACTGAGGTGACAAAATTCATTGGATACTTCCTAACATTCTGTCGGACGTCCTTTTTCCCAGTGGAATGCAGCCACTCGACGTGGCTTGGACTCAAGTAGTCGCTGGGAGTCGCCTGCTGAAATATATTCATCCGTGCTGCTTCTGTAGGAGTCCATAACTGTGAAAGTGTAGGGCTTCGTGTGCGAACTGACCTCTAGACTATGTCCCATAACTATTCAATGTGATTCACGTCGGGTGATGTGGGTGGCCAAATCATTCGCTCAAATTGTCCATAATGTTCTTCAAACAAGTCACTAACAATTGCGGCCCAGTGACATGTTTGGGAACATGTAGCCATTAATGTCAGAAACTGGTCTCCAAGAAGCCAAACATAACCATTTCCAGTCAATTATCGGTTCAATTCGATCAGAGGACCCAATCGATTCCATGTAAACACAGTCCACCGTAATGGAGCCACCATCATCTTGCACAGCAGTGCCTTGTTGACAACTTGTATCCGTGGCATCATAGGGTCTCCATGACACACAAAACCTACCATCAATTCTTACCAACTGAAATCAGGACTCATCTGACCAGGCTACGGTGTCCCACTGTAGTGTCCTACCAGTATGGCCATGAACACAGGAGAGGCGCTACACGTGCTGTCGTGCTGTTAGCGAAGGAACTCGTGTTGGTCGTCTAATGCAAAGCCCATTAATGCCAAGTTTGCGGCACTGCACTAATGGATACGTTCGTCGTACGTTCCACACTGATTTCTGCAGGTATTTCACTCAGCATTGCTTGTCTGTTAGCACTGACAACTCTGCTCAAACGCCGCTGATCTCGGACGTTAAGTGAAGGCCATCGGCGACTCCATCGTCTGTGGTGAGAGGTAATGCGACAAGAAACTGTTTGGGATCTTTGAACCCATCATGGTTGACCGTTATGCCAATAAATATTCGATTTTTGAAAACTGAAATCCTGCAAACACATTCTAGACAATAATCTCTGGTATCAATACGCCTTATGTATGAGTTACCCATTATTTATAGTTATATACTTCTTTCTTAGGTCTGATACTAAGAACGGCGGTCATGATAATGAGGACGATGTCCAAAAAATTTCAAGTGTTCTTCTGCTATTGCAGCTTCTCATGCTGTTGCTGCTCGATAATTAATATAACATTAAATGACGAAACACACATGAGTGATTAGTAATACTGTTAATAGTGAAATACGTATTAAATAAAAATAAAAACAGGTATGAGTTATCAGGATATATAGGTTGTTCAAAAAATGTCGATTACTTCGAGAGGTCGTCGTATTCACCGAAAGAAGAATACTAAGTCCGATAAACATGGCTCCAGAAATACATACTTTCCGACATAAACACGTTGTTATAGGAAGGGCTGCATGTCGGTTGGTTGCTGATATTAGCACAGTTCTTGTATTGGCACTCCATCAAAAGCGTCGGCAGGGTATTATGATGTCTGACTCACAGTATCCTACCTACCATTAGGTGGTCTGCTGTCAGTTGTGCGGTTCGAGTCGTGTTGTCGGCTACGCTAGTTTTCGTCGTGTTTCTGTGCCATATTGTACACTACTGTCAACCGTGGGTAGGTATCATGGCGTTTTATCTTCTTCACTTATTGTTTACTGTTACTGTACGTACAAATGGTGTAGTATATTTACATTTTCTCTCTTCCACCACTTCTTACCAACGGAAGCCTACTACTCGACAAATGAAATGGCGGATGTGATATTCTGCTATGGTTTAGCAAATGGACGTAGAGTGCGAGCCTGTGCCATCTACGCTAAAGAAGTAATAATAAAAAAAATCCATAGTACAGAGTGCTCTCTGAAACTCTGTTCAGCAGACTCTGTTCATCAGACATTTCAAACGTCTGAGGGACTCAGGTACCCTTGCACATCGGAAGACTCATAGTGGAAGGCGCTGCACAGTACAAACGCCTTATATCTTGTTATGGAGGAATGTGTGCTGTGTTTGGTGAAAAACAAAAAAGCACCATATTATCGGCGTGTGACGATTGACAACAGCAGAAGGCAAGTTTTACTCTCCTATCTGTGGGGTAATTCATGAATAATTGCTATGCTCTTATCATCTACAGCGTGTTCGGGACCTAAGGCCACAGGATCATCATAGTAGACGGTGGTTCTGTAAATGGCTTTGCAGAAGTGTGCCACAGATCCCCTGTCCACATCCAATATTTTATTTACCAATGAGACACAGTTCGTAAGAGATGGTGTTTTGAATTTTCATAACCGTCGCATATGTGCAGATGTAAATCCGCAAGCATTTCAGGAAAGAGGACATTAACACTGATTCTCAAACAATGTATGGGCTCAAATAGTTGGCGATAGATTAATGTGCGACCACGAAAGTTAACTGGGGCACATTATCTAGAACCTTTCATTAATGTATTGTCTACCTTGTTGGAAGCTGTACCAGTGCAGTAACGATTATGAGTGTGCTTCATGCATGGTGCCGCACCAACACACTTTAGTCACAATGAGCACAGACATCTGACGCAGACATTCCAGAACCGCTGGATTGGTCAGGGGAGCCCCACACCATGGCCTGCTTGTCCCCCACATCACCACCCCCTAGACGTTTGGTTGTGGGAAAACTTGACGTACGAACATTAGAGTGTCGCATTTTCAATGCATGTGAGTAAGTAGAACAACAACTGGGTGTACTTCAAAGGATGTGTCATTCCTTGCAGAGGGCAGAGGAGTAAACTGTCATGAATGGACACACACACACACACACACACACACACACACACATATATATATATATATATATATATATATATATATAATCGAAACAGTTGGTAAATTGAAGATTTATTTAAACCCCTTTACCACAGTTTCAACGTTCATAAAAACGTCTTCTTTAGAAGCAAATATTGAGAATGTAAACACGTTAACAGTGAAAACACACACACACACACACACACACACACACACACACACACACAGACAGATATATAATGTCTATGTTTAAGTTGCACCAGTTCATTTATAATGGCTCCGTCTTTGTAAGTACAATGTTTAAAATTCCTCTAATTCATCTACTACATGAAGCCTATAACCTCTACCTCCTTTGTGCAAAAGTCTTAAGTCTTCTAGCTTCTGTGTAGTGTTTTACAGAAGACTCCCACTGTCATTAACGTAACAAAGAAGTAGCTTGAGCTTGCTTAGGACTAATGGATATATCATTTTCCCCGTCAGTTAAGGCTAGTGGCACTGTGTTTCTTCGTCGTTATGATGTAAATATATTTCTAGAGGTTTGTTGTTCACAGTTTTTCAGCTATGTTATTTTTGTGTGTTATACTCGTTTTACCATCTTCACCACCCTATCACTATCCCTCCCCCCTTCCTTTTCCTTTCCCCCACTCAACATCTAACTTTCCCACCTTCCCTCTCTTCCCCTCATTACGACCATGGTCTTTTCGCTATTGCTTCTATTTGCAATATCTCACAGTCTACGTAATTCGTTTTTACCACAGTGACCTTTTTAGATGGTAACTTATTATCTGTTTCCTAAAAACACTCAACAGCCCAAACCATATAAAACATCGCTTTATGTAAGGCAATCGGTTCCGTCGGACGTTGCTATCGTTTTCAGGTCTGTGTGAAAGAGCATATACACGGAAAAAGTCTCATAATATGATTTAAGAGACAACATTTGTGATAAACGTTTGAGTTTGGCATTACATAAACGGGAGTGGAACTGTAAATTTACATATCTTAAATTTTTTTGTTTAGAAACGTGCTTAATTTAAGTTGCGTGTCACGCGAAGTAGTCATGTTTATAAAAATCAGCACATTATAAAAGGCTTGCCATAACTAAAATATTTAAAAAAAACATAGAGCATCTTTAACAAATGGCCATGTTGCCATTACTTATATATATATATATATATATATATATATATATATATATATATATATATATATATATAATGGCAACATGGGCTTTTTTCACTGTTTAGATTACGTCAAGCTTACTTAAATAATGAGCTGCTGTGTTCTGCGTTCATGTGATCTAACAAATATATTACATCACATGAACGCAGAACACAGCAGCACATTATTTAAGTAAGCTTGACGTAATCTAAACAGTGAAAATCCGCTAGAAACGGTGTATAAGGTACACCTGACCGGTAACATTGCAAAAGATAACATTTGTAAAGCGTCCTACAATCGCTAAGTGACTCTTACATCAGCACCGTGTAAGAGACTGTAAATAATATTCTTTTCACATTTAGATTTAACTACTTTAATGAGTGACCTTTACGAATAATAACAGTTACAAAACTGCACTTTACTTACAACTGAATCACATTTTTATTCATATTTTCCAATTCGCATGTTATTACTACTGCATGCATAATAGAAAAATTAAGGTATTTACTTTGCAACAGTTTACTTCTTTTTTTTTTTTTTTTTGTTGTCGCGCATCCATACCGCAAAGCAACAGTCGCGAAAGCGCACAGGTCCATTGCTGCAGGTGATGGTGAGGGAGTGGGGCGAGAGCGGGTTTGGTAGGATACGTCCAGAACAATGATAGAGTAGCACTTCCAGTGCATAGGTTCATTAAATACCCTCAAACTACAAAATATGTACAAATCTTTCCAACTAGTTTATTGTGACCTTGAAGTATAATTATTCACATACAGCTATGTGTAAAAGCGTAGAATACCAATATTGTGAGCCTGGTGAGACTAGAAACAACCACAGTTCAAGCATGCCACATAGATAATCGTCCTTTAGATGGACAGAGTTTTTCTTCACAAAAGTTGCTATAGATAGGCGCCAGTCATATTTTGCTATGTGGGGCTGTGCACACTTAGGTGTTGTACTGCAATGTAGGAAAATGTATATGGATACGTATGACAGAGAAATTATCACATAAACAGCAGTATGTGACCAACCATGACAAAAACTAATAGTACCTGTTATTTATGTTATGCAGGTAGCAACATGGCTGCTTTCCTATTTCTGTGTTTGGAGTACAATATTTCTAAGAATAATGATCTTAGCATAGTGACAACTTGGGGTGCATATCATTTCTGCGGTGGGTAACTGCAGAAGGGTAATTAAAGGTATAACTAAGAAGTGCCATTATATTTGTGCAAAAAGTCTCAAACATTAAAAACATAAGATTACACTCATTTAAGATAAAGAGTCTTGGTAGATCTTTACATTGTGAGAAATGTGGTGTACTCATAATATCAATGTACATATAGTAACATTATGGATACTAGGAGATGGTGTAATCTAACAGCTGACATAGCTTGTCTCCATATGTGCAGTCAAATTTTCTTTTAATTTTTTTAGAACATGGCAAATTACTGACATAAATATACAATAATAACACCTTACGTTATGGGATCCTTCCTTACATCCCGCTGTTGCAAATGGATGTTACACCACGAGACGTACACAAATTTGAATACAGCGAATACAGAGAACAAAATTGTGCTGATGGAGGTTTGAACACAGTCCAACCCTTGAACACTTAACCACGACGCCGCAGCTATAAATATTAGCTGAATATTGAACTTGTTAAGCTTGGACAGCTCATTGTTTCTACTTCGCTTTTTCTTAACAGTTCAGTATACCTTCTTCTTATTTTAATGCTTGATCTAGGTTCAGATTTTGACAGACTTTTCACTGGACCATCTTATCACTAAAACTGAGGGGGATGTCAGAGGGAGATTCCGTTGTTAGGTGAAGCTAGTACATAGGCTAAAAATTGTTTCGATATATCTTGCTTCACACTGGTTCACACAGTAGTATGATTTTACAGCAATTGTAAATTAGTTACATAGATGACTTCAAGATGTAACATATTTGTAAGGAGAGACCATATCAAAGAAATTCGTGTGAAACTGTTACTGAACATAATAGTGCGTTGTGGTGGGTGGTGGACAGAAACCACAATTAACATTTCAAGGTAAAGGCTAAAAATGTGAAAGTGCAACATATTTTATAGGCGCCAGAAGTATTTAATATTATTTAGATATGTTATATATAGTTTAAGTAGTGTGCAACATACAGCATGCCTGTATTACAGCATAGTTTTAAAAGTCTGTACTTACGTTATGCTATGTTTCTGTGTGCCATGTGACATGAATAAAATAAAAGATAAGGGTTTTTCCAACATATGGAAGATGGTAGAGCAATCATTATCGAAAGTGCTGACGAATATTATCATATAATGTAAAGTCGCTTTCAGGTTAGTCATTTATATCATACTCTGTTACTAATTTCTCATATAAGAAAAGGCATAAAACTGCTGGTGTTAAAGGGAAGTATTAGAATACATTATTATACAGGATGAAGAAATTGTTATCTACAAATTCGAACTGCTCATTAAGAACATCACTTGCTTGTCTTTTTCCTCGGCTATATACTTGTAATTTTAAAACAATGTCTAATTTTCCAGCCTTAGGGGAATAGCGTAAAATTTTCATGTCATGCTCTATATTAACTATACTGGGCTTGGACTCTCTTACGCGCTCACTGAAGCTAGTGGTATTATAATTTCCACTATGCTCCGCAAACTTGTGTAAAATATCAAAGACACAAAATCTTTTGCATTTACCACATTTTAATTTATAGCCACCTATGCAGTTATACTTATTCTCATGGTCTTCTATTTTATGCCTAAGTTTGACTCCTAACTTGCTGAGGTGTTGATTTTTATCCACATAACAACTTGGCGTAAGGTCCAATGTAAAATGAAAACGTTGCACAACAAAAAGAGTTTTAGGTATGTAAATGTACAGTTCAACTTCTGTTTTCTGTAATGCCAAACTAAATCTTTTATGTCAAATATTACGTCACAACTCATGTTATGAAACATATTCCATGTATGTGTGTTTTCTTACAGACCTGAAGATGACAGCAAGTCTGTCGAAACTGGTCGTCGTAAATAAAGAAGTGTTTTACGAGATCTAAGATGTTGAATGCTTTTAGCAAGTATAACAGATCACTCCTTCAGGATTCTCAAAGCAGGAAAATTCAATCAAGTTATGCCCCATCACGCACTGTAGGAAACCTATATATTACAGGATACGAAACAGAAAATAAAGGAGTGTATCCTACACATTATTTTTAACAAGGTATGTACTAAACACAACGTAACGACGAATTAAACAAGAATTTACCTTAAAAGTACGTTTCACTCTGCGGAAAAGGTGAAAAGTAAATTAGAATTAATTTGGGTCAGATTGCTAAAAACAAATCTTTACAAAAATCGTTTTCTGACTGAAGAAGTAACAAGAACAGAAAATAGTTTCAAAACCATATTACCGAGAAACAGTTTAAAGGAGTCCCACGAATAATGCAGAACAAAATTAAACAGTTATCTGATCACATTACTGCCACGCATAACAAAAGGTTAGAATGGCTTTTACCTACTCTACCAAAGCATTATGATGCTCAAATAGGAACCTTTCCAACATTTGCAAGTAGAAAAGAAATATTAAAGTCAGTGGATTTTAGAGACACCGAAAAAATACTTTCAGAGAAAGTTTTTCAACACAGATTATAGAATCAATGGCAAAGCAAATGAAAGAATAATAGCTGGCAAAAATACCACTTAAACTGGGCTGGATAGAAAAAAAGAGGTTATTACCACATCTATAAAAAGAGCACAACCATTAAATAACGAAAAAATTATAACTCGCTAAAAACACTCGATATTTAATTTTAAAAATAATAAAAAACTAAATGATACCTGCATATCCACATACCTCTGCAATAGGCATTATGAGTTATTTAAAGAATAATTATTAACACATTCCGTATGTGATTGGAATGGGAACGAACAGTAATAAACGTTGCAATAGGACGTATTCTCTACCATGCATTTGAAAGTGGTTCACAGACAGATTACAGGTGTGGATTTAGATTGGATAATGTGTGAGAGGTCATATTTGCTTCTTCAAATGAACTGAAAATGTTAATCAAATAATTGAGTCAGGATTACGTTTACATTGTACAGGGCAAGATATGTGAGCAAGAAGAGGTTACAGTCATTGTAAGAGATTACGCCGCAGAATTATCAGCCACATGGCTGCAGTGAATGCTGAGTAGGATCACATTACCATCGAACCTATGACACGTGCATTGCCACTTCAATTTTTATGGCGTACTCATTAAAAATATGCTTTGCAGCAATACTTTTGTTAACAATAGGTTTTGTTTTGGACCATCAAAATCCGCCTGCTTAACTAGGTTTCCCTTCCAACACACACACACACACACACACACACACACAGAGAGAGAGAGAGAGAGAGAGAGAGAGAGAGAGAGAGAGAGAGAGAGAGAGAGAGAGACTCCGTCTCCGGGAATGGTACAGGGAGACAATTATCGAACTGTATGAAAGAAACGTAAATTAGCTACAAGCTACGGCAGATACACACTTTATTCAACATGTAAACGTCACTACAGGTATTTGGATATACCAGCAGATTATGACATTCGATATGCCTACCATCATTCGCGATGATGTGTCATAGACATATAGCGAGATCCTTCATGACCCACTGAAGTGCCGGAACATCTATGCTATCGACGACCTCCTCAATGGCTGTTTTCAACTCAGCAATGGTATTAGGGTTGTTGCTGTACACCTTGTCTTTAATATAGCACCGCAAAAAGGAGTCGCATGTGCTGAAATCCGAAGGATATGGCGGCCAATCGAGGCCCATCGCAGTGGCCTCTGGGTACCCCAGAGGCAGAGCGCGGTCCCCAAGGTGCTCCTCCAGGACATCAGACGCTCTCCTACTTCGCTGGGGTCGAGTTCCCTCTTGCGTGAAACACATCTCGTCGAAATCATGGTCACTTTATGTAATGGGGATGAAATCATCTTCCAAAACCTTCACGTAGCTTTCGGCAGTTACCGCACGATCAAGGAATATCGCACTGACTACTCCGTGACAGGAAATTGCACACCACACAGCCACCCGTTGAGCGTGACGAGATTTCTCGATCGCGAAATGCGGATTCTCAGTTCCTCAAATGCGCCAACTTTTGCTTATTGACGAACCCATCGAAATGAAAGCGGGCTTTGTCACTAACCCAAACCATACAGCGCATACTAATTCCAATCATGGCTCGCTGCCAACCGTGCAGTTTTAACGTCCTAACACAAACAGTTCGGAAGCTATGGCAACGTTATTTGATATCGTGATTAACTGACTGATTAATGCCTCTTACTCACATACTTTTCATGCTGATTCAGGAGGAGGGCGTAAGATAAATGCGGGAAAAATTCGTTAGGAAGTTTTCATCTGATGCTGAACCTTCCTGCTACTAATAAGAATTTATACGCTTTGCTAATCGACTACTTATCGTAATACATGAAAACAGGGGTAACACATTACAAAACAGGAAGTGTCTGAGGAGTGCGGTATGCCCTATCGGCATTGGAGAAAGGGCGGGGCCATCCAATAGTGAGCACAGAACATGTTCCCCACAAATTTGGAGCAACGGTGCTGGTTCATCTTAAGGATTGCAAGGTGTATCTGCCATCAAAATTTTCGATCATCAGTCTCACTAAACTATACTTTCTCAACAGTGGTAGACTGTGCATAATATATCGTAGAAGAGACAAAAACACAGGCACAGTCGATTTAGAAAATTTTATTAGGTAATTTTTTATCAGAAAATATCAGTTTCTATTCACAAAGTACTACTCTCTATAAGACATGTTAATATTAGATCTGTGATAAGACTGACGTGACTCCTTGCTATATTCAAGACGCTGTCTCAAAGAAAAGGTCATTGGTGAGTTAAAAGCCCTTATAGTAGTCACTGAGCACATAAGACAGTCGCTTCAGGGGCAGTGGTTTACTGATTCCAAGTACGGCGCTGTTCTAGAAGACTACGATGTTACAAACGACAGTAAAGTTTCTGTTCCAGTACAAGTAGCTAGCAGATACCGATATTTGAAATATGTTATTTGTAATGTGCACAGATTGCACGCAAAATGCCATTCAGTACTGTTTCAATTTCGTTAACGTAGATCCAGCAGTGAAATTCTGGATGCCTACTCGAGTTAATTCAAATACGATCTCAGACCGAAAGAAATTGCTGCTTACCATAGACAATACGAAAAAAGTGTGGAAAACGATTAATAATGTGCATGAAATTCCTATATTTCAACATTATAGATTGTAACAGTTCTCTGAGAAAATTTTTATCTAAAAAAATTCTTAGCTCTTCAGTATATTGTTTGTCTTTCCCTTTCGTCCTCAGTAATCTGTTATTAAATAATAAAGTAATTATGATACAGTATTGTTCCTATCTCTGTCTCTCTCTCTCTCTCTCTCTCTCTCTCTCTCTCTCTCTCTCTCTCTCTCTGTTTCTCTGTCTCTCACTTTGTGTGTGTGTGTGTGTGTGTGACAGAGAGAGAGAGGGAGGGAGAGAGAGAGAGAGAGAGAGAGAGAGAGAGAGAGAGAGAGTGAGAGGGGGGGGGGGGGAGAGAGAGATGAGGAGAGAGCCAGTCGGAGAAAGACATGAAATTATTACTTTGCAATAGTGGCAACACAAGAGTATAGCATTTTTTATATAAGAGATACAGATATATGTGTGTATATAAATATGCATAACTTTGATCTTCGAGTCACTTTTTAATATTATTCCAGAGGTGTGTTACTGTACACATACAGCACTGACTTCATAGAAATAATTTAAACACAATTTTTACGCATGATAAATTTCGTAGAGGTCTGTACTTACACTCGGATATTTCAACAGTGTTTAACGTTTACCACTAAGCATTTAATGTTCACCATTTAAAGTTCACCATTTATTGTCCATCATTTAGGATTTACTGTTGGGCATTTACCGTTTAGTGTTTACAATTAAGCGTTGTGTGTTTACCGTTAGGTGTTCAAGGTTTACTGTTTACCATACAGCATTTACAATTTAGTGTCTACCACTTAGCAGTCTGAGTTAAGGGTTTAGTATTTACCGTCTAGCATTTAGTATGTACCATTAGCATTCAGTGTTCACTGTTTGACGTTTACCACTTAGTATTTATTGCACAGTTTGTGCTGTGTAGCATTTACTGTTTGCCATAATATGCTTAATGTCTACCGTTTAGCATTTACTGTACGTTGTGTGGGGCATAAAACATAAAACTCATCAATTTCAATCATTTTGGAATTTTATTACTTCCCTGGGATTGGTAGAAAAACACAAGGAGGTATATTATAAAATACACAATCATTCTGTACGTTAGTTGTGTAATTTGACACAATTTTTTTGCTGGAAATAATGCACATCTTTGACTTCGTAGTAAACAATGAATATTTTTCACGTTCAAGTATAGGTTCCACAGATTTTACTACATCTCTGGTACAGCATTTAAACACTACACTGATGAGTTAGAAACATGAATGGTATTCGCGGGAGGGGGGTTTCAGGCACACAATCGATGTGCTTCCGTCATTACAATTGAGTGGAGATTAGGAGAGGAAGAGGCTTTAATTTTTACTTAATGAATGCATCAGAAATAACGTAATTTGCCACCGTCTTTATAGTATGGTTATTTATTGAAAGAGAGGAGGGTCATGCGGTATAAACCACGCAATTGATCTCTTCCCGTCATAACGGACTTTTAATCCTGTGTTATGATTCATTAGAAATATGGACTTGGGAGGATTCGGGGAAAGGATGGGGAGATATTTTTAATTTCCCATTATGCAAATAGGCTATGTTCTCATACTACACTGTGACGAACTGGAAAGACTAGAGAAATGAGGGGGAGTAAAATACGCACTTGTCTGTTTCCATCACCATAGACTTTTAATATAGTGATCGACATAAAGAGTACTTTGCTCTGAATGGTTGAAGATACGGAGGGGAGGGAAGAGGTGAGGAGGACAGTCTTTCTAAGTTTCCATTACAGGATGCCTTGATTTAATACTTTCCTACGATTTCTTGGGAAATAAGTTGGGGAAGGTTGGTTGGGGAATGAAGCACAGCCGGGCTGCTCACCACACTCTGGGCCACACTGTGCTGCAGTGTTAGCGGTCCCGTGTGCCTCAGCCGTGACAGGTGCCGCAAAGCTCCTCCGTTCGCAGTGTCAACAATACTGCCCTGTAGCTTACTTCTTTAGCACACCGGCTGTGCTCATCGCTACTAACTGACTACGGCTGGGTGAAACTTAAAAAAAAAAAAAACTATATTTCCCACACAAAACTTTTTCGAGGCGCAGCGATACGTAGTTTCATTTCTCCCATTCAGAATTTCGTGCTACACAGTCATTGATTAGCTTTGTAAATCATTTGGCCCAGCAAGCACTAACCTTTCTACCGAGAGTTCGCAGATCCTGTTCTGAGTCCTTAAGAAACGCTATTCGGCCGCTGTGATAGCTAAAATTGCCACAGAAATACTGGGGCAGTTGACTTTGCGTTTTGTGAACGAACGACAAGAGATGGTACATCGTAAATATATACAAAATTAAACTGTGATGGAACAGGAAGATTATATGATTAAAGGCGACTGTCATTTATTAGCCTTCCACTATATTAAGAATGAATCTGGAGCCGCTTATTGATTCCAGCTCCACGATGAAACAGAAAACAACAACCATTAGTGTGATGTACCAGAATTCTATATGTCATTCCATCATATACTTTATCTATATTCATGTAGTGAGTCTCGTACGCACATTTACTCAAAGGCTTTTATACCAGTGTATTATTTTACAGTTGGACACTGTCTTTCGTAACATAATGTAGACAAACAAATATTGCGCCGTGTCTTCGCCTAGGTCGTGGTCACCGCGTAAACATAATTGCAGTAGAAACTACAAATGGCATCGTTTATGAGATAAAGAAGACATCAAGAAGCCTTGTTGATTACAGACGGTACGTCAATGGCAATTTGCAAACTTGAAGCGTGTGGTTGGCTGAGTTTAGAAGTTAAACAACAAGTTTATTTCAACTCCTCACCTCGTGCACACACAGTCTGTGGTGGTTCATAATGAAGCTAATAAATCTCTCCTACTTGGCGTCTCGGTTGAATACGAGATGTGGTCCTGCAGCAAGGCATACTTATCGCTCCAGGTGACCACATACCAACACGGCAGCGATGTTCCTGCGCTTATGACGGTCCACTAAGCACAGGAGGCAGAGTTACACGTTGTTCGCTGCGGCTTCCTTTCTCCAAAAGTATGATGTGGTTCCGGAAGGCTCCTGAAAGAATCCGGTTTGTGTTGTCCATCACTGAATTACCGAGTGACTTTTTGCACACTACTTGATTTACAGGTAGCCACAATCCACAAAATTCGGTAGCGATCTTTGTCATCAGCATGCTCTAGACAGCGATCTCTATGATATATCAGCGACCCACAGTCCGGCCGCCATGAAAAGGGCAGGTCTGGACCGTGCAGGCCATCCTTCTTCGACGGCTGGTAAAAGGTGTGACGTCAGACCGGTCACTTACTGCGCCGCACTGTTTCATCGCCCTCCAGTACAGCACTGCCTTTAATGTACGGTGACCACACGTCCCGTATTTTACGGGATCGTCCCCTGTTTAGCTTGAGAGTCCCTTTGGCGCCACAAAATACATATGGGACGCATGTTGTCCCGTTTTTCATTAACCGTCCCGTACATTTTGAAATACTGTGTTATTACGAAATGAGCAGCATAACCAAATGGAGAACAAATGTGGTCATACCCAAGGGACGAAGAAAACGAACTCCTTGATTAAAATAAACTGGAGGAGGTCTCTCATCTTCAACTTCCTTGCATCTCAACAGGAGTTTCCAGCTCGTTACTGAATTTCTGCTAGCCCTACCTGGCACTAACGCTACTACATAAATGGTATTCTCGATCGCAAACACTTGACGAACCAGACAAAAGAAGAGGTTTAGTGTGGAAACTGTCAAGAAAATAACTATAAGTAAGACAGTTCCATAAAAACATGGGAGAACTGCCGGAAATCAGTAACATCCTGCCACGATACTTCGGCACAGAGTCTTCTGGTCATCTTCAGGTGAGTACCACTGTAGCAGTACTGCCGAGTACGCGCTGAGCTCCGCTATTTAAAGCCATACTGAGGTGACATTGCGCATGCGCTGCTCAGCGTGCGCGTTCATAACAACTCCGTGCGCTGCGCCTCGCGCCCTCCACGGTGAAAGCTTGGCGTGTCGATATCAGGTCGATTTTCATATTTATGCAGATAACTACGTCGACTGCGAAGTATCTCTATAACAGGATTCCAGGCAGAGTTTAGCTGATAACCGCTATCTCGATTGATGAGAGTCTCGTTGTCAGACAATCTTATTTCCACAGATTCACTGATAATCGAACTCCAAAAGTTTGATGTATAAGCCAAAACTTTTGTGTCATTGTAGTTCGTGGAATAGTCGATGGAAGTACAATGTTCGGCGATTGCAGACTTGGTGGTTTAGAGAAGGCGAGTATGCCGTTGGTGTTCCACAATGCGTTCCTGCACAGTTCGTGTTGTTTGCCGCATTCACACGGAATTTTGTAAACACCTGATTTACGCAGACCCTGGTCGTCATTAACGGATCCCACCAGTGATGAAATTTTGGAAGGAGGGCGAAGATAAATCTCACTTGATACTTTCGCAATATTCTGCCTATATGTGAAGAAATATTAGCAATAAACGGCAGATAAGCAATCGACCTGAAAGCCTCTGCCTCTTCCTTGTTCCGTCCTTTATAGGTCTTCATCACTCTGCACGGCTTTAAATAGCGGAGCTCAGCGCGTACTCGCCAGTACTATTACAGTGGTACTCACCTGAAGATGGCCAGAAGACTTTGCGCCGAAATATCGTGGTAGGACGTTACTGATATCCGGCAGTTCTCCCGTGTTTTTATGGAATAATCAGTACGCTGGGAAAGCTTCAAACATCACAGAAGTAAGATACATTTTCAGGATTATTCATGTGCTGATTTTTGTAAATTTCTGCTTGAAAATGTATAAAATTCATGAATGACATACATCATCATCATCATTAGCATCATTGCTTAAGACTAATTATGCCTTTCAGCGTTCAGTTTGGAGCATAACCCCCTTATAAAATTCCTCCATGATCCCCTATTCAGTGCTAACATTGGTGCCTCTTCTGATGTTAAACCTATTACTTCAAAATCATTCTTAACTGAATCCAGGTACCTTCTCCTTGGTCTGCCCCGACTCCTCCTACCCTCTACTGCTGAACCCATGAGTCTCTTGGGTAACCTTGCTTCTCCCATGCGTGTAACACGACCCCACCATGTAAGCCTGTTCGCCCTGACTGCTACATTTATAGAGTTCATTCCCAGTTTTTCTTTGATTTCCTCATTGCGGACACCCTCCTGCCATTGTTCCCATCTACTAGTACCTGCAATCATCCTAGCTACTTTCATAATGACATACATTCTTCTGCAAAATATAAGAAAGAAACATTTTCAGAAACTATCTACTGAAGATCTTCCAGACCAATTGCGAGGACAAAATAAGTATCCTATGTAGTTAATTTTCTACCCTAGTCAAGGACTTAGTTATATTAAAGTGATATACTGTGTTTGCATGTCGCAACGATAAAACAGTAAAGTATTTACTCGATTAGTAATGCAAGGTATTTTGTTCGATGATCTGTGTAGTTGTTCCGTAAACCAAGTAGTTTGACAAAAATCTAATATACGCAAAATGTCCATTCATTTCATCTTTTAAGCTGTGTCCAGTATATTGATTTTGGAAATCTGGTCAGCCTGTTTTGATGGTCCATCAGTGTAAGTGAGCGAGGCTGCACAGCGGTTAGCGCACTGGATTCGGAGTCGGGAGGACGAAGGTCAAAATCTTCGTCTGAGCATCTCTGTGACTTTCCTAAATTACTTAAGACACACGCTGCGATCTTACTTCTGAAAGGCCGTGGCCGGTTTTGTTCCCCTGTCCTGTCCTAGTACGACCTCGCACCACATCTCCGATCACTCCATTAAACACCAATCTTCCTTGCTCGTACGATCATGAGGAAGAGAAATAACAAGTAAACCATTTAAAGTAACATATTTTTATTTCTAGATGAGTCGCTAACATTTGTTAATGGCAAACAGTGGTTATGTCCCAGATTAAGAATGTAGCCCACTTCGACAGCCAAATTCATCCACGATAGGCAGGATTGTACTAGAGATAAAAGTTTTGAAAACATCACCGGTGAAATCAGCGAACAAAATATAATCGTTGGAATAAATCCTAACAGTCTAGATCCCAAGGCACGTTTATTAGAAGTTGACCAGTCTAGATCATCACGTGATCGTCTTCATACCTACAGCCATATTGATGGACAATCTCCTTGTGGAGCAGGAAGCACTGACTGACGATAGGCAATTGCTGATTGTCGTCATTCAGCGGGTCTTGCTCCACACACAGAAATCGTCCATCAATATGGCTGTGGGTCTGAAAATGGTCGTGTGATGATCGAAACTGGTCACCTTCTCATAAACGTGCCTGTCACGGTTTATTACGAAGCGCTAGTTATAGCTCTACTGGTGCCGAAACTTCTCATGCGGCATTCGACTACCTCCGTCTCTATGCTCATCTTCAGCCTCCAACATGTGTTTGTGTCCCATTGATAAACTCTGTCCTTCAAGTAGCCACATAGTCAGAAATCACAAGTGTACAAACCTGGTTATCTTGTGGTCACACAATTTGGAACGATCAGCCAATGATTTTGTTTGCTCCAGATGTGTTGCTGTGCAAGCGATTGACCTCATGACTAGTGTGAGGTGGAGCTCCACCATGCACCAAAACAGTGGATTCCAAAGCACCTCTCTCTGTAGAGTGGGGATCACATGTGACTTCGTATGTCGATAACTAGACAGAAATCTGATTTATGCAGAATATAGTAATTTGCTAAGGCTTCTTTTAACTCTTCTTAGTGGATCATACAATCAGTCGTCTATATCCATAGCGCATTTTTGTTTGAAAGAGCTAGTAAGTTTGAACTATTCAAAAACTTATCACATACAAATCTACTGAAATACTAGAATAAAGCCAAGGGTGTTTCAAGTTGCATCTTAATACTTGGATATGGAAAATTGTTGGTGGCATTGATTTTTATCACAGTCAGGTGTAATTCCAGTTGAGGTAATAACATCACCAAGAAATTTAATCTTTTCGCTGACAAATTCTGATATTTGTAACTTAGCTTTTACTTCTGCCTTTGAAAACTTGTGTTGTGTCTTTTCGGGTGACTGTGTATCTTCTTCTCCCGTCTGTGTATGGTCAAGTAGTTCAGGATCCAATATTGTGCGCAGTGCAGTTACGATTACTTCTGCGCTTACATGTAAGCCAAGTGGCAGCACACACAACTGATAGCTTCTAACAACGTAAATAATGGCCGTGTGTTTCCTGTATTCTTAGGTTGGTCTTATCTTCTTGTAGGAACTTCGGGAACCAGTACTAGTGACGAATGTAATTCCAAAAAATTGTGTAATTCCTCTTGCAGTATCTATGATTTTGTACAGGAAAGATAGTTTCGTTAATTGGCCTCACATTCTAAAACAAACGAACATTGCCCTCAGGTTTCGCAACTCTAACAACGGACTCTGTGGTGCAATTGGTGGCTCCGTTATGTACCGCACAGCATGTGTTTCATTCCATTACTAGTTGCTGTTTTCTTTGACAATGGAATGGAATATGTACTGTAGCAACAAATCTCTTCCGAATGGACACTGATGCGATATCGGTAAGTGGTTTTGAAACCAGGTCACTCACTAAATATGTGTACATGTTTCAGCACTAAGCTTACTAACTCAATGCGTGAGGCAACAGTGATAGAGTGAATTACTTTATTGACTCCCTGTATCATCAACTTGACCACTGTGTGAAGACGTGGTGCTCTTTTGGGTTAAATTAATTGAACTTTTATCTCTTGGCAGTACTTACGAGGGTTTACTTTTGCCTTTTTCAAGATCTGTTGGATTCTTAGGTTGTCGACGTTCAAATGGCATTTACCCATGGAGAAGGTTATTACCGCGTTCTTCGCATGTAAAACGTCTGGGACCGAAATAAACTTGACTATTAGTCCATATGTGATTAAGAACAAACATAATATTACTCAATTTCCTAACGTTACTTCTAGTAGTGCCTAGATGCTGAAATACTGTGACTTAACCCCAATAGCATCCAGAAGTCAATAGTTCTTGAGAGGGTTATTACTCAAACTGATGGAGCTAATATTTACCATTGTCCCTGTATCAGCTGCAATATTTCCTACTAGCGCATGTGCAGTAACCAGTGCAATTTCTTGCTTTGCACATGACTTTTAAAGTGACTGATTACTAATTCTTCCCTGATATCATTATCGTCATTATAATGTAGCAGCTTAGGTGTATTTCCTACGATGCCTCCAGAACCAACCCATGCTCTGCATTTGAAGGCTTAATGTAACCTTGTCTAGGTTGTTGACCCAGTGTCTGAGAAATGTGGTTCGTTTGCACTACAATTATGTTTACAGTCAGATGTCTATTCCGCCAGTCTCCTTTAACGGTAAATATATGTTCCACCGTTGACTCCTACATCTCGTGTCTATCATATTTATCGAGTATTTAGTGTTGCTCATCATTTCCTGTAGCGGAAATACACCTAGGGTTGTTTCCATTGTTGTCAAGGTTATTATGATAATTCAGCCGGTCCCCAGTTCCATACCCATAATAAGCCAGAGAGCATCGAGTGTCACATCGTTTTCTTTTACTATTCCTTGGCGGGCCTGTGTCTGTTTACAGCGAATTTTGCATATGAGACGGCCCCGACTGTGCCACTCAATGTACTGTGTTGTCTGTGGTGACGCAACTGTGTCTACGATGGCGAAGCTTGAGCCACACCATCGTTCCGGTGGCTGTCCGCTCTTGACTCTTCTTGTATCAGGCCAAGGAAATCCATAAAAGTCGTCCCAGTACCTGGTCTTGTTTATATAATTTTCAGAATATTTATGGAGTCTGCCCTGTTTGCTGTTAAAGGGCTCTGTGCTAAAGACATTCGTAAGTCTCTCTTGCACAGAAATAGACAAATATTTTGCTAGAAATGCCTGCTCAAAATGAGCATAATCTTGCCAATTGTCAGGTGTTGTTGTGGCCCAAGGGATGTCTTCCTCCAGTATGAAACCTGTAAGGTAATGTATGTTCTGTTTGTCCGTAAATGACCTGGGCAGTACACATTGAAAATCCTTAATCTATACAACAGCATAAACACTTTTTCTCAGGAATGAATGTTTGAAACTGCCTATGTTTGATTAAGCCTTCATCCAGTAGGACAGACGATAATTATGGCGTTATCCGCATACCATACAACACATCGATAGGAGACATACCACTATGATTTAGCTCATGCCCACAAGGCACAAGGCTAGAGCTGCCGTCTGCTCTAGTTCTAATATGCGACAAACTATTTACATAT